>NW_010566412.1:0-2369 GCF_000687285.1 Phaethon lepturus
AACCTTATAATTGTTTTAGAACCTTGTTTCAGTAGTTGAAGTTTTCTTGTTTTCTCAAAGGAGAGGTTTAACACTTAAGCTGGTCAATGGCTGTAGTGAGTCCTATGACACTTTTCCCCACTTTCCTGTGCAATAATGTTTTGGGAACCCTGCAAAGCCCTTTGAGTGTTCTTCCCCCTGTTTGAAGTTTGCTGTCCTGCAGCTTTGCAGGTGACAGAAGTAGGGACTGTTACATCAGTGTCCTTCTGGTTCCCCAGCTGCTCATGGAGATCCTCGATTAGGAAAGGAGCTAGTTCATCCCAGGCAGGCTTAGATGTGGTATGCAGGGTTGTGCCTTGCCTGGGGAGTCTTAACTATGTTTTGTGGGGGACAAGTTTCATGGAGTTTGAATTTCCTTATTCTTGTGTAGAATCTTTCAGATATAGTTACTTTAAACAATACTTTCATATATCTTAACTAAGAGAAACACTACTGAAAATGCTTTCAATTCCTGGATACGATTGCCTTCTAAATTACATAGGACTTGAACAATAAAATGTAACTCATGTTTTGTTTTCTGTCAGTAAAATAGTAACCCCTAGTTGGGAGAAAGGAAAACATGGCGCAGACAGCAATGAGCTACCTCTGTGCAAACAGAGTGCTTTTGTTGCTGCGATCTAGGGGAAGCATTAGGAGTGGGATGCTTGAAGGGGCTATGTACGTTGTCAAACACACATTAAACGCTCATTTCAAATAAATCAGAAGAAATGGTGACATTATAAATAATAAACAGATACAAGGAATCTGTGATGCAGGATTCCAACTTGGTTTCCAGCCTGCTGTTCTGAAAGTATCCCTGGTGAGGCGAGTGTCAATCCCAGGGATTTAAGCTGAAGGAACCAAGAACTTGCATGTGGCAGCTGACCAAATGGGCAGGAATTAGATAAACTGTGGTTACTTATGTGATCCTGCATTGTTGCAGGAATTATGCAGCTGCCACCTAGACCATGGTAGGAATTATGTGGATGCCACCTCAACAGAGCTTGACCCTCAGTTCCTGCTCAAAGAAGACAAGTTGCCAATCCGCTGAGTGAACAAGTGGTTTATTTATCCAACATTCAGAGCAGCTTGATCTTGGTGCCTCTGAAGAAGGACCCTACTGCAGATTCCGCACCCCAATTATACCCATACCACCCAGCACCCGATCCCCAAGTCCAATCACTTAATTCTGGTCAGTGGTCTCTTGATTTCTTATTGGTTTTCTTGGTCACTGGGCTGGCCACCTTCTGAAGTTACCCCGTTCTCTTGGAATTGTTTCCTTGGTCCTTATCTTCTTCATTCTGCTCGCATCTGCCAGTTTCAGCTAGTTCTGTGTTTGCAGCACTAGTTTTATCAAAAAGTTTACTCTCGGTCAGCTCTTGCAGCCTAAGGCTTCAAGTACTTCAGCTTCCAGTGCTAAGCAAGGCTATTAATCCTAACAGTTCTCAAAATACATATATGCTGTTGTTCTTTAATTCTTTTACTGATACTTCTATTCTTAATAGAATTATTTAGTTGTCTTGTGACAACAACTAAGTGCTTTCCTGTTGATTGGAGACTTCCTCAAATTTAATGAAGGAAGTTTATATTTCTACTGTCAATAGCATGTTATTTGCTTTTTCTTTTTAAAAGAAGCCTGGGGTCAAGGAATTAAAAGCATTTGAATTTAATTTTTGATTTTTTAAGTTTTGATTGCTTCCTGAAATTTTGGATTGTGTTTTTAATCTTAGTGCATGCAACAGTAATAGCAATTAACGAAGCTATTGAGAAGGGAATAGCTGAGCAAACCATTGCAGCTCTGAGGAACCCAAATGCAATGTTGCTAAATGTAGATGAAGAACTTGTGCAGGACTATCAGAATTAACTCTTTGACGCTAAAAGCAGAAAATCAAATGCAGGACTTAAAGTAGTGATATTTTATTAGCATTCACAATATATATATCCTTTCATGATGCTTTTCATGCTGTAGTATTATTGTTTTAAAAATTAAGTTAAATTAATTTTAAAAAGTAGTTCAATTAAGAAAAAACGTTTAAGCTAAATAAGATTAATAGTAATTCAACAAGCTGACAGACAATTTTAGAAGAATATCATTAATGTGACTATTACATAGCTTAACTTTGACCAAAGGGTAAAACACTGAAAGGCTAAAACCCAAAAAGGACTGGTTTTCCTCTATCAGTTGTTTGTTTTAGCTACCTGCTAGGTTAAACCTCAACACTCACTCATTAAAAAAAAATTCTAGGCACTAAATGATGGATGATACATCTGACAATTGTTATGGCAGTTTCTTGTATATGAAATACGCTTATGTATTTTAACACAGTCCCCCGCAACATCCTTCTCTCTAA
>NW_010566413.1:0-10319 GCF_000687285.1 Phaethon lepturus
AAGCCGTCCTCGCCCTGGCTGGGCGCCGGGCTGCTCCCGCCAGCCACGCGTCCCGAGGGGGTGCCGGGGGCTCACCCGCCGAGCCAGGAAAATGGGTCTGGCACCAAGAGAGGCCGTGACAAAATCGGTCTGTTCAAAGGAGAAGACCAACCAGGCAGGTTATGCCTTGCCTAAATCCGCCGCTCTCCCTCGAACGCAGTGGGAACGGGCAGGTTTAGCCTAGACGAGCGAGTTCCACCCAGGGCTCCTGGTCCCGCTTCGCGCTTTCCTCACTCCCTTTCCCAGCCACCGGTGGATGCTTGCACGGCGCACACGACGGGGGACGTGCTGGGGGTGCTAAGCGTCAGCCTGCCAGATTGGAAAGGTCACCTTCTCAACGCTCACCAGCCCATCGAAAGAAAAACCCTCTGAAAATGAAAGATGAACATCTGCTTTAAAAAGCACTTCCCAAGGTGAACCTGGCCCGATGGTGGAGGCGGGATATTGCTGGTGAGGAGATGCTGCACTGGGAAGCCGCCGGCAATGCCAGGAGGGCTGGCTGAGACCCTCTCAACCACGCACCTCTGCAGCGGGGCTGTGGGCAAAGGCTGGGTTTGACTTGCCTGCAAGAGCTGCATCACAGCAGGTTGCACGGAGCGAGGGAGGATGCAGGGCTCGCAGGGAGCGCGAAAGCCTGCAGTGGGGACACTAGCTGCGGTCTACCAGGAGTGATGTCATAGCCAAGATGATCCAAGCATGTGAACAAGGCAAGATCTGCAATGTCTTTCATTGTAACGGCTGATCTAGTTGGAGAAAACAGGCAAGCTTCCAGCACACGACTTTTAGGCTTGTTTACCTAAAAGCTAGTCTGCACTTGTCTTTGTGGGTTTTTCCTCAGACTCATGAAAAGTACACTGGAGACAAAAAGTGAAACGTCAGACAGAAATGATGGATGTCCTAAGATTTCCCATACGCCCGGTGTCGGCATGAAAGGGAGGTCCCCCGTGCTTGCGGAGGGCCTGATGCTGAGCCCTTGGATGCTGCTTCAGCAGCGCCGGGACACCTCGGCCGCCACAGTGGCTGCAGCGGTGCAAAACTGGCGCAAAGCTGCAGCGCCGGCATGGAAAGGCAGGAAAGCTGGGGGGCCAGTCCTCAGGCTGGCGCTCACTTGTGGAACGGATTTTTCTTAGGGAAAAAAAAATCAAACCACAACAAAAAATAGAAAAAGAGCAGCGCCCAGAACTGGCAACTGTTAAAAATCTGCTCTTTTTCAGATTTTTATCTCCCGTCTAGATCAGCTGGTGTTCGGCCCTGCGTGGCTTGACATGAGTCACGATGCTCTATGCTGAGGTCCAGCCAAGATTAGCTGTTTTGTATAGTGTTGCGCTACCTTGCAACTACTGATTCACTGCAGCAGAAATGATAGATTGTTTTACAGGAGGAAGAGAAGGGGAAAAAAATTAAGCAGCCCACCGGTAGCTAAAGCAGTGGGTGTGCTCCACCTACTGGCTAGGCACAAACACACCACCCGCAAGGCAGCATCCTCACAGAGAGCCAAACCAGCGCTTGATGTTGCCATCCTCTGGGCTTTCTACATCTGGAGGGGAGCCAGGGGGAAGAAGAAAGGAAAAAAAAAGGATGCGAAGAAGAAAGAAGAGTGAGAGAAGATGAAGGCTGCATGGCAGGAGAAAAAGGAATTAAAGAAAAGAAGACACAGCTCTTTTGATTTAAAAAAGAGATGCTCCAAGCATATGTAAGTTTGCAGCAACCTTGGCCATGTAAAGCCATTTTGATTTATTTCAAAACTCCAAAGGAGAGTTCTTTGAATGCTATGTCACGTTTTTGATTGATGCCAATGGGGTTTATACCTAAGAGAGCCGAGGTCACATCCCAGGCTGCCTCCTGCTTCCTTCCTCTCCTAGGAAGGAGGCTTTGGGGATGGGCAAGGCAGAAGGACAAACTTCCCAGGGCTCCTGCCTCCTCTGCATCCTCTGCACCCTCTCTCCCAGTGAGCGTAGCTGCTCCTACTGCCATTACAATGTGGAGAGGCCACATATTTGTCTCCCCCGCCTCGTGGTCCTTGATAGCAAACCAAACCTTGCTTTTATTATCTCCCTTCCCTGGCCCAGGACTCTTTTTCCTTTCAGGTCAATGGAGCCTGTGAGCACTCGTTGTCTGTATAGGATGTACCTCATCTCATGTGATTGTCCTGGTTTCAGCTGGGATAGAGCTGGTTTTCTTCACAGAAGCTGGTGTGAGGCTTTGTTTTGGATTTGGGATGACAAAATGTTGCTAATGTGCTGATATTTTCAGTTGTTGCTGAGCAGTCAAGGACAGCCCAGCTTCTCGTGCTGGCCTGCCAGCGAGCAGGATGGGGGTGCCCGGGGAGCTGGGAGGGGACACGGCCAGGACAGCTGACCCAGGCTGGCCAGAGGTGTATTCCATACCATATGACGTCATGCTCGGTATATAAAGCTGGGACGAAGAAGAAGGAAGGGGTGGGGGGACATTCGGAGTGATGGCGTTTTGTCTTCCCAAGAAACCACTATGCGTGATGGAGCCCTGCTTCCCTGGAGATGGCTGAACTCCTGCCTGCCCATGGGGAGTGGTGAATGGATTCCTTGTTTTGCTTTGCTTGCGTGCGCGGCTTTTGCTTTACTTATTAAATAGTCTTTATCTCAACCCATGAGTTTTTTCCTCACTTTTCCTTTTTTGATTCTGGATTCCCCCCCCCGCCCCACCGTGGGGGAGTGAGCGAGCGGCTGCATGGGGCTTAGCTGCCAGCTGGGGCTAAACCATGACGATGATCTTCAACCCCACAATGTCTCCTGTGAAAGACAGAAATACTTTTTCTCCACTTGCCAGGGAGGAGGCAGGGACACAAAGCAGGCTGAAGGTAATGTGTTCAAAAGTACACAGCATCAGACTTTTTGTGATGACTTAAAAGGAGATATGTCTTAGACATTTACGTGCCATTAGGCTGGTTGAAAATCGAATTCTCAGTATGATCTTCTGGGAATTTCTTGGATTATCCTGTGTGAGAACCAGGTCTGATGGTTTGTCCAGCCCAGGGTGGAGCTGCTGCTCAGAGCTGGACAAGGAGGCGAGCTGCTGCTAGTCCCTCCATCAACCAAAAGGTTTGTGCCCAGGACACAGGGAAGGAGAGAAAAGCTGAGCAGCAATTGTCACTCCAAATCCAAAAGAAAAAAGAGCATTTGCAAGATAGCACTTCTGCAGTGCTCTGAGGTGTGAAAGGGATATCTTACTCACTGCTTGCTTTTTTTTTGAGAAAAAAAAACCCACAACCACCCAACCTTTAGAAGGTCTGTCCTGAAGCAGAAACTGTTTTTGTTTGTTTAAATTTATATAATATTTTTACATGCTTCATATATATGTGTGTGTATATATATACACATATATATTGTACTTCTATACATGCATACACACACGTATGTATAGATATATACAGATGACCTCACACAGGGGTCAGGAAGCTCATTCCTGCCCAAGGTCTACTTTTAAAACGTTTAAGCACATGGCTGCACACATGTAGTCAGGTATTCCTGCACTTACACTGTCCCATTGCATATTCCCTCTGCTATGGCGTCACACTGATGAGGATATATGGCCCTGCACTTGCTGTTGCTCTGCCCAAACAACCCCGAGCATGGGCAGAGCGAGCACAGGTCCAGCTATATCCAGCCATGCAGACCTGTCTGAAGTCGTTTCGATCCCGACCGTCCTTGAAAGCCCTGCGCAAAGCAATTGCCCAAGACAGGGCAGCGTGGTTGTGACGGAGCAGTAACAACCCATAGGTTAATGCAATAACAGTATCATTTACTATCTCATGGGACAGCATCTGAGTGTATTTCAGCGCAGCCCTGAATACAGATATTACCAGTGGGTTGTAATTTGTCTATGCCTTTGCCTGCAGCTGCTCCTTTCTATTATTCTAGCAAATATTGCAGAAAAGCAGAAAAGCTACAGAAGAGTGGTAGGCTTATGAATTACACTCCTGCTACCATTTCCTTGTCCTCGTTATTAAACTACTCTACGTTTTCATCATTCTGTATCAAGTCTGTGTCCTACTAAAAAAAACAGATGCTTCCTTTTTCACTTTGTACTGATACGAGCCTTTAACTCGGCCCCATCTGCTGGCTTTGGCAGAGCCACGCTGCTTTGTAATCCTTTGGAGAATCACATCACCAGTGTCAGAGGTGATGACACTGTTCAAGTGCATGCAAAATATGAAGGATACAGGGGAAAGAAGGAGGAAGGTAGAGAGAGAGAGAGAAAGGGAAAGGATACATGAGCAAAGTCGCTGTTTCTGATTTTACATTCAACTTGATGCACTTGTGCACAAAGGGGCACAGGGAAAGATATTTGCTTGGGGAGACACTGCTTCCAGCCAAAAAACTGCTCTGCTATACCTCAGCGTATTACCACAACAGGACAGGTAGAGAGGATAAAGAGAAGAGAAGGTCAGCCAGGGAATGAAAGGAGAGCTAGCAGGGACCAAGGGCACAGTGGAGGGCAGGGAGACGATGGAGATGCAGGTGGTGAAGCAGGGAAGGAAAACAGTAATGTGAGAAGAAGAACAAAAACATCAAGAGAAAGAAAAAATAAGGGAAAAGCAAAAAGAGCACTGAGAGAGGAAAAGAAGAGAAGGTGTCCTGACAACTTGCGGGGCACCTCTGATGGCTGCTGGTGGCAGCTGCCATGCAGGCAGGCAGGAGCAAGCAGTCGGGGAGGCTCGCCACCCCGACCGAGCGTGTGTGGGGTCAGGAGCCACCGAAAATGAAGCGGCAGCACCCCAAGTTCCTTCTTTTCCCTGAAATCTGGCAGGGTCTGAGTAAAAATAGACAAGGTTTTTGCTTTTGCTCTGGCACTGCTCTGTTAAAGCCTCCCCATCCTTCACGGAGGCCCAGGATACCCCAGCCCGCCTTCTCCCCACTCCTTCTGGGTAGGAAGCCTTATAGGTGTCTATCCCAGCAGTTTTCAACATGCCCTTTACTACAGAGGGATTATTCTAAGTGTGTTTGGTTTTTTTCTCCTCACTCTGTAAAAGGTGCAAACTCTGGTGGCCTTTTTGCGTGAGAAATCTCCACGGCTGCCATGCGATGCCTCCTTTCTTTCAACTCCCTTGAGGGGAAATTGCTGCCTGTTCCGCCATGCACGTGAAATGGCTGATTACCCATGAGTTAGTGCACCTAGCACCCAGGCATATGGTATTAAATTTGTAATCCAAGGGCACAGAGATTGAGCGTTGAGTCTCCTCCTTCACAGCTCACTAGTAAAAGGAGAGAAGTTCGACTTATGACTGAACAGTTTCCACAACAACAGACTTTGAGAGGGAAAAAGAAAAGCGTGATAGACTAGAAGATGATACATCTGCTGAGAGAGAATCTGAGAAACCTATTAGAGAAATACTAACAGTTGCATTATAAGAATACTACATTTAGGATAGACATTAAGAAGAGAACTAGATGCTAAAGGATCCACATGAGAAATTTAGAGAAGTAACTGCAGAATAGTTTAAATTCATGGAGAGATGCAATTAATTATGAGACTGATTTGTGTTAATTTCACCCCTAGAAGTCCAGAAAATATAAAAATTAAATACTAGTGTTTATAGGCTGCACACTTTCTTCATGCAAAAAGTCCCTATGACCAGGGAGGACTATCTGAAACCACTAAGATTACACTGAAGGCTAATGGAAGAATAATACTTTTTTTTTTAAGTAAGCAAAGAACGACATTGCAATTCATCCTTTAAAAACACTTTAGGAATGGCTATCTTAATGGTTTCAATTCCCACACTTCATTTTTTCTAGCTCCCTGGAGCCACAGTCCCGCTCGGTATGATATAAAGCCTCTCCCTGCACCGTACAGGATCTTTGCACCACGACCCCTCCACGTCCCCATCCGGAGTCGCTGCTTCTCTAAGCCATGGCTTCACCTGCTTGCTTTGGCACCTTTGGACGTCTTCCAGTGGCTGTAGGTCTTTTCCCTTGGCTGGCTTTGTCATAAAAGCTGTTGATAGTGCCTACCCTGGTGTTAGCCCATCAGTTTATCTGCAACGAAACCGTCTGAAACAAGCACTGTCTTTTTGTCCTTGGCAAGTGCCACCTCAATGACCTCACGCGGCTGACTCCTTCGGGAGCTTCCAGGGAGCTTTTGAAATCAGCTATGTATTTTGTCTGAGTCATATCCCAGAAGTGACTCCAGAGCTCCTTAAAATTAATGAAAGATGTAGAGGAGGATCACGGTAACTCTATTCATGCATGCACACAGACACAGAAACGCCCCTGATAATAGAGTAAAAATAAGAGCGGCAAACGGGGTGATCCTGGAAAGAGGTTAAGGGGTCAGGTGGTATAAAGCAGTGGGCTTTGGAATTAAATTGCAGAGGCTTTTCAAAGGAAAATGATACTTGAGGAGAGGTTAGGGCTTACTGCAGAAGATTACTGAGGTGAGGATGTAGTAGAATAATTAGGATCAAGTGAAGGGAAACTTAATGTGATCAGATAGTGAGAAATGCCATTTTGTTGCTGTGACTGAAGGAGTTAGTGTTACAGGAGGTTTCTGGCTAGGGACAAGCCAGTCTCGTAGATAAATTATCCCCTCCAGGACAGAGATGTGCTAATACAATTTTGTGGTTCAACAGCAGTTTTGTATGGGCTCTAAAGCAATTGGTTCATAAATTAAGACGATTCACAAATTAAGAAAAAGCAATTCACAAAGACCTTTCAGCATCCTCTGAAGACAGATATAACAGTGGCTTGATTTTGCTGCCTGCGCTGTTTTGGATTGTATGTCCTCGAGCATCTCTGGCAGCCTCCGCACCGCTGCCCCAAACAGCACCTCTTTTTCCAGCCAGAAACTTTATCCCAGCATTAAAAAGGCTGCTTGGGGCAGTCATTCAGGATTTCAGGCCACCTGAGGGCTTGCCTGGGGCAGTGGTTCTGGCCCGAGACCTGACAGACTCCAAGCCAGAGCACGTGTGCTGTGCAGTGAAGGTGCGTTTACTCCTGTGTGCCCAGTATCAGGCTGGACTCTGTGTGTCTCTGAGCTCAAAGGGTTGTGGTCAGCGGCGCAGACCCCAGTTGGAGGCCTGTAGCTAGTGGTGTTCCCCAGGGACCAGTACTGGGTCCGGTTTTGTTCAACATCTTCATCAATGACCTAGATGAAGGGTTGGAATGTACCCTCAGTGAGTTTGCTGATGATACAAAACTGGGAGGAGTGGCTGATACACCAGGAGGCTGTGCTACCATTCATGGGATCTGGACAGACTGGAGAGTTGGGTGGAGGGGAACCTCATGAAAGTGAACAAGGACAAGTGTAGAGTTCTGCACCTGGGGAGGAACAACCCCATGCACCAGGACAGGTTAGGGATTGACCTGCTGGAAAGCAGCTCCATGGAGAAGGACCTTGGAGTTCTGGTAGACAATAAGTTATCCATGGGGCAGAAATGTGCCCTGGTGGCCAGGAGGGCCAATGATATCCTGGGGTGCATTAAGAAGAGTGTGACCAGCAGGTCGAGAGAGGTTGTCCTCCCCCTCTACTCTGCACTGGTGAGGCCTTATCTGGAGTATTGCGTCCAGTTCTGGGCTCCCCAGTTCAGGGGAGACAGGGAACTTTTGGAGAGAGTCCAGCGGAGGGCTACGAGGATGATTAAGGGACTGGAACATCTCTTGCATGAGGAAAGGCTGAGAGACCTGGGGCTGTTTAGTCTGGAGAAGAGAAGGCTGAGAGGGGACCTTATCAATGTCTATAAATCTCTGAAGGGTGGCTGTCAGGAGGATAGAGCCAGTCTCTTTGCAGTAGTGCCCAGTGACAGGATGAGGGGCAATGGGCACAAACTGCAGCACAGGAAGTTCCACCTCAACATGAGACAAAACTTCTTCACTCTGAGGGTGACAGAGCACTGGAACAGGCTGCGCAGAGAGGTTGTGGAGTCTCCTCTCCAAGACTGGACATGTTCCTTGTGCAACCTGCCCTCGGTGATCCTGCCTTGGCAGGAAGATTGGACCAGATGATCTTCAGAGGTCCCTTCCAACTCCTACCATTCCGTGATTCTGTGGTTCTGTGTGTGCTGAGCAGCATTTCAGGAAGCTCAACAAAGCCCTGGGTGTCCAGAACACACGAGATTTTACTGGGTGTGCACTGCATAAGCACACACACATAAGTGTCCCAGGGTTTCCCTGGGGAAAATACGCAAATCCTCTGCAGAAAGTCATTTTTCTTGCACAAGCTGTCACGGTCTATTTTTCTGTATATTAATTACATTTTAAGTGCACTTGCTGGAGCCTTGTTTTGCTGGGCTTACTAAGTTATTGCCAGGAAGATGCTCCTTACAGGCAATGGAATGTGAAAATTATTGAAGTCCAGAATAGGTTTTGTTCATTTTTAGCATATGTATTGGCTAGATAATACAAAACCCCAGGGTTTAAGCAATTGCAGAGCTAATGTTCCACAGGACCAGCACAATCTCTCTGTGAAACTACTGCAGACATGGAACAGTGCCTTTTACCTTTACCAATTATTTAGCACCTTCAAAATGCAGACCCCATTTTCTGATTTCCCTGCTGTGCATATTTGCTCACCTGGTGGCTGGGAGCAGGTCCTGAACCCCCACTGTCGTCGCCAGAGCTGCAACGACACTGCGGTCCCGGTCACCCCCTCCCACCGGCTCTGTGCTCTCTGGTGAACACCCGGCCATGAGAAAATGGCACTGTTGCGGAAGGTTGAAGGCACGGGGGCTCCTTCTGAGACCTTGCTCACATCAGCCTGTGAAACACAGAGAGAAATAAGCAGAGCCTTCTGACTGGGACGTGTCATGGACAAGACTAACAGCGGCCAATTGCATTTTCTAATTCTTTCCTGAGACGGAGATTGCTATCATGCGTTTGCTTGGAGAAAAATGCGACGTGACACTAAAGCAAGGTCAGAATAGGTGCATTCGCATTTTCCTAGTCCCCGCTGCTCACACTCCCTGTGTTTCCTTCTTGCCATCGGACCATGAGAGACACGTGCTGTCTGCAGCTCTGGTTTGCTACGCACCCCTTCCGGAGGGCATGGGGCACAGTGGGTGCTTCCAGGCTCCCATGCCTGCCAGTTTGAGATCCAATAAGCCCCTGCTAACAGAAGCTGAACCCAGAAAGGAAAAACATTGTTCACTGCCACACATTTTTACAAGCCTTTTTTAACATGTTACCCATGTATGTACAGATTTTGGTGATGCTTGGTAGCCCCCAGTGTTTCCTAAGTGAGAACAGACAGTGCCATTTTGTTGCTGGCAAATAATACTGCAGCTAGTACTAATATTAATACCGAATACTAATAAATATTAGTAACTAATACTCATATGGCAATTAATACTGGAGCAGGGCTTTACTGCAGGCAGCTCGCTGGAAACTTCCTCTCAAGGGAGGAAAAAAATTAACACATGTTCAGACAGAGAAGAGGCAGAAATGCCGGGTGTTGAGAAACATTGATCCTGTAACGACACCAGTTTCCTTCTTGTATCTCCCTGAGCCTTTGCTTTCTGCCGGCATCTCCGACCGGGGCCAAATACCGCTCACCCACGCTGGCAGCGTGCCGCCCGGCTGGCCGCTCGTATGCGTTGTAACGTCACCACCTGCCAGTCTGCATCGCCCTTGTCAGACGTCTAAAATGGTGGTTTAATAAAGGAAGGTGATATGAATCGTCATGGAACAATTTGGATTACCAGCTGTAGATAATTCATTATACACATATTTCTTGTGAGATCATCAAATCAGCAGGGCTTCTTAACCAGAGACTTCAAAATTTTGTCTGTAACAGCTAGAGACTCGACCCGTAAATCAGCAGCCAGCCAGCGGGTCCAATTCATGCTTCACATTTTTCCCCTGTGAGAATGAGACACTTAATTACCACCGAGGTCACAGAAAAGGGGAAAAACCCCCGTAACGCAGAGCTGGTTTCGGCAGCGTCCGTTCCGGCTGCGCTTTCTGAAAGCAGAGCGCTTTGCAAGCGGGAGACGAAACCACGGCCGGCAACATGTCGCCGTCCTAACAGGGTGACCTAAAGGAGTGCTGGCACCATTAGCACAATTCTTCTTCCTCTCTCCGTGGCAGGAAATACTTGCCCAAGAGAGACAGTCATACTCCTCGTCAGGCTTTACGAGTAAGAATAACTAGTTATTCTGATACAGCCTCCTGTTCTGCTCTTCGGCGAAGGGAAGGCGCGGTTTGCGTGCTTTCCTTTGCGGGGGAGAGGAGGCGGTTTGTGCAATTTACGGGGGGAATCGGGTGGCGGCTTGACCCGACCTGCGCGCCACGCTGCTGGCAGGCGCGGGG
>NW_010566414.1:0-13179 GCF_000687285.1 Phaethon lepturus
CGACCTCCCCGCCGGACAGCGCTGCGCCGTCCCCGGCGGCGCACACCGCTGAAGGCCTGCGCCCTCCAAACCCTGCTACCACATACTGCGCACACATGACGTAAAACATAGAACATGATTTCTGTTAATGCATGCAGGCTTACGTCCAGCGGTGGGGTAGGCTTCCAGCCACTGAGAAGGCAGGCGGGACCTTCCGTCAGGGGCAGAAGCACCCCCGGTTCCGTACTCGAGCACCCCGCTCGGTACAGCCGTGGGCAAGAGACTTAACAGAAATTCCCTTGCAGCACCTGCACTGCTCCAGCTGCGATCACTATCATTCTTTCTCCCTTCAAAAAAAGCACACGAGGACTACATACCATGTAGGACTACCATCTTTTGCATTTATATAAAGGAAAACACTTTGCTTCTATGTAAAAATGAAACAAGGTTCTTGCAGGTACTAGAATTAGAGCTAAGAGAATTCATCTAATTTTTCAAGTAATATGTAGAGACACTACTTATTAAAAAGGCAACCGTAAGCATATCCTTCAACGGTACCTCAGACTTACTTGCGGGCTGGTAAAATACTTGGTTTCATGTACTTTTCAGGGATAAAGTTGTCACTACTACTGAGCAGTTTAACAAGTCAAATGTGTATACATTTAAGCTACACCAGATGAGAATAGTAAGTATGAATTCAGTGATGGGTTGGAAAAAAATCCAAAAAACAGATGAATAAACAAATCAATTCATGAAACTATTTTTGGATCTCCTAACAGAACTGATCTCTCTCCAAGGACGAGGATGTAACAGAAGCATTCATGAAGAAGACTTAAAACCCCACACAAGCATGCTACTGGATACAAAAGACAGCAGAAATTAAGCCGAATTTCAGCCATTGTAGTTTGTAGCCTGTAGTTTCACTTAAAAAAAAAGGCTATATAGATAACAGGTACTATGGGGCTGCTGTTTAAAAAAAAAAAATCCAGCTCAAATATAAAAGGCAGCTTTATAGAAACAGCAAAATATTATGTCTTTTCAATCCTCTAGAAGAAGTATTCAAGAATAAATCTATGGGCAGTGCAGTCCATCTCAACAGAATAGTGCGTGATAGAAGACATTGGAAACAGTGCAACTGTTTTTCAGCTAGAGCAAAGGAATGCCCTTCCCTGTGGCACTTCACATAAATTGTGGAGTTGTAGGCTTATTAAAGTGGACATAAGGATAGATAGCTCATTAAAAACATACATCCTTACATGCCTGAGGAAATTTCATTCCCCCTATAATCACTTTTTTGATTTGTATGAAACAAGCAGGCTCGTGATACCTCGTGGCTGGGACCAGATGAAATTAAAGGCACTAGAGGCCTGCGTATGCATGTGAGCAATTGCACCACAGACACTTAAACACTACCACTTTCCTTTCAGCAGTTTTATCGTGGCTTTTTCCAGTCATAGAAGGCAATACTCTACTCTCAGGAAAGGTGCTCTTCACCAGATAACCTTTCAAACATGTTTGTGATTAAGGAGATGTGTAACCTTATGCCATGTGCTACCATCAGCATAGAATCGCACAAAATACTCTGACTTCATCACTATGGCTAACTGTAGAGGTCCTGTCACTTAAGCTGTTACTGTAAACCATTTTAAACAGAACTTGTGGGCCATTATTCAAGGGTGTTTTAGGAAATATGATTTGCTACAAAGCTTCTATTCATTACAGCAATAGTGGACATCCCTCTGTTTTTTGATCCACTCCATTTCATTTCACAGAGCCTGAGTTCACACTCCTTCAGCTGTAACAAATTACTACATTACTGTCCAACAGGTTTAAAGTTTAGAACCTAGCTAGGCATGAGATCTATAGCCATCTTCCTTTATCTTACTGACACATTACACCACTCTTCCTTCCCCTCAAGGAAAGCAAACCAAAATGCTCCCAATTGTTATTGTGCAGCTCTCTCCATCCTAAAATTATTTACATTAGCATATGTGCATACTCAAATAAGCATAGACATAGTCCAACACCTATGTTATCAGTTGGCAAGTGGCTGCAATATGAGTTATGACTTATATACCAATCAGGCTGGTCCAGTAATTTCTCGTTCAGAAATTGTGAGTGCAACACACTCTGGAGCGACTACTCTAAGTGTACAAAGGCAACACCAGAGATCAGATGCCAAAGAAAATGCCAGAGAAACTGAAATCCTCTATACTTTAAAGCTAAATTGCGTACTTCTAAATGAAAAACTAAGTTTGAGAAGTACAGTTAACCTTTTAGAGTGCAAAATGGAAATATGAAAGACCGAAGGCTACACAATGTATTCCACTTATCTGCACACATCATACTACATTTTCTGCAACTCTGAAAAAACAACTATAATTCTTGCTCTGTGAAAAAATTCTCATTAGTCCTGGAACCAGTTAGTCCTTTCTGAGCCTGGTAGTCACAAGCTGCATAAGTTTCAGTAAATTTAGTGCTGATGAGTGATGTTAGAGTCACTTCTCTGCATCTAGACCTGAATAGCCTGAAGTCCCATATTTATTTGCAGAACAAGCAAAGCATAAGCAGCAGCATAAATTCTCTAATACATTCTGCCAAGACAACAGCTGAGTGGGAGGCAGAAAGCTTTCATTTCCTTACTAATAGTAATGCCCACTCTGTTATGATTTCATAAAAATGTTAACTTATGTTTTGTGCCTGCATCACACACACTTGTCTCTGAAGCAAAATCCAGTATTAAGTAAAATTCAGTTTAACAAACAGCATGTTATTAGATGTTATTAGATCATTAGAAAGATGACCTTTCTCATACTGGATCTTCCAGTGGTGTTAAAACACTGATACACAGCCAAACAGGTGAAAGGTATTGTGACACATACTCTTACTTTCTTTCAAAGCTGCTTTCTATGTGCAGTACTGGATTCTGCTAATAGAAATGACACCAATGACACAGTATGTGAATAAAAGAGGTCGGGCTCTCAGGAAAAAATAAAAAACACAGAAAGGAACTGTACAGAGAAGAGCCTTTTTAGACTAAGTTTATTTTTGGTTAGTTATTTTCTATCTGGCAGAAGGAAAAAGACAGCTTTTTCATCCTTTGAAAGATAACATTACCAAGACAGATCTAGCAATACCTGCTCCGAATTACACAAAAAAATCCCCTTTAAAATCTATTCAAAGAATGAAATCTCTACATGTCAGCTATCAAATCCCAAGGACACAAAATTTTAGTATTGAAAAATATCAGCTCAATTTCAGTATTAAAAATACAAGTGCTTCTATTATTTTGGACAAGATCCCTGCAGTCTATCCAGCACAAAATTCTCAAACAGCCAAATGGGAATTTGTCTCCAGAAAAGGAATTGACAATCTTTTCATAGAATAATTGATGTAATCCATGCACTAAGTATTTCCCAAGTTCTTACTGGGAAAAAAACCCAGTTTGAGACCAAATAAAATTGTCATAACTGTTTCCCCCCACTACTAAGTAGTGCTAAATAGAAGCTCTGAGCAGATTAAGATACACATTTTAAAAAACATAAAGAATATTCCCCAAAATATTTATTTGCTTCATAAAAATCAAGACTCGTTACAACAGAAAATGCAAGAGGTTTTCTGTTTGTAGATAACTGGCTCATATACTAGGGCAGTTTTCTGTGCCTTCAGAACCTCACCCTCTGCAGCAGTACCCTTCTTCCTGAGAAGCCTTTCACTATTTAATATATTTGAAGTGATTGATATTTCATTATTAGTCACTGTACATGCACAGTACTACCTACCTCAGACTCTGGGCAGTGACTGCGTTGGATAATGAGTTAAATCCTCTCTCTGTTGCCAGGTGCTATGGTTGGTATTACTCGCAAATATGAAACGTAGTGTTGATGACTTAAAAGAGCTTCCCTTCAGAACCTCACTTACTAATGTAAGTTTTACACATTGACTTACATCAGGCTGCATCTTTCAGAAAGGTGGTATGAACAGATTTCATTAAAAAAATTAACTGAAAACATTTCACATCTGGTTTACATAGGTGCAAATTTGATCTTAACACAGGACTTGATAAAATATTTTAGCAGCTGCTATAACCAAAGATTGCCTCTTGCCTTTCAACTTCATTTTAAAAATCAGTGAAGCTGAACATGCTCTCTGCTTCTCATTTCCTTGGAAATTGTGAAGTTGCTTTCACACCTCTCACTGCCACACACAGACTGCGTATTGACTGTGTATTGTTCCCTCTGAGACTGGTCATTACCATGCAACTAGGATCAGTTTGTATACACACACATTGGGAAAACTCCTAACCTGCTCCCATCAGCATTAGTATCAGTGTTTTGACCATGAAAAGTTGTATTCTCAGGAATCTCTCAGAAGTGTTACATATTATTTTCCCATACAGATGGCCTCCCAACTACAAGCATTAGAAAGTTCACCAGAAAAAGAGGTTTCCTGAGGATCAAGAAACTTACAGGACCACCTTTCTCATACATATGCAGAAAGGATGGAGAACGCTGTCACTGTTCCTATTGCATCACCCACAACACATGCACTCAACTCTTCTGACACCAGTCCTATAAAAATAAACAGAAAACGTCTGCATTGAGAATAGTGAATCAGAAATCAAGGTAGTCTTTTAAGATGTTATATTATACTAATGTACTAAAATTTCACTTTTTTTTTTTCCCAGAAGGCTGTGCTACAAGTTCTTGCTTTTCCACAAGCGATGAAAAGACCTGTCTTTCATAGGGGTCCATGAACTACTCGAAGGTCATGTAACATAAGCTAAATGAGAAAAGCAGAAAAATGCATGCTGTTTCATTATTTCATAAATAGGTCAGAGGTAAAGGAGTAGGTGATACCTTTCTGAAGTCCTTTTGCTATCTAATGCTCTCTATTGTTTGCCAATTCCTTAGTTTTGACCAGAAGTACTGTGCTCTCTGTGACATTTCCCACTCATGCTTTCTTCCCTCTCATTAAGTTTTTCCACCTGTATGCAGGTTTCTTGCTGCAACTTAAAGAAATTAAGATTCAAGGAAAAGGACTGCTTTATTCCTAACACCTATTAGATCTAGTATGGAGCCATGGCCCAATCTGTAATGTATGTTCTAAAAGTAATACAACAATAATGAAATGAGTTTGCATAGCAAACCATTAATCCAGTCAACTTCACCGTCCATTTACCCATTATTCTCTCTCAGCTGTGTAATAAAACCACCTGACACAACTTTGTGTTACATTATGTATGGTTTCCTCATTCTCAAATTAAAAGCATCACAGTATCCCGGTATTGTACTGTGTTGTTTCCTCTGCTGCAGCTCTTTCAGGCTTGTTAGGTAGTTTACCCTATCTGTGTACTGTAATTACCACTTCCTACTTCAGCCATGCCTTCAGTTTTCTTTCCCTTCTAACCAGCTGCATATCATATTTTCAGCCTTACTTTTATTTACCTTTTCCACCTCCTCTTAACACTATGGCAAAATATGACAGTTGTTAGGCCTCATTGCTAATGCACTTAATTTAGAGTACAAGTCTTTATCAGGAACATTTCTGTTCAAATATCAACAAGAGTTGTTACCTAATCTGGGCCTCACCTGTAGGACATTAGAAGGTAGCAAGTCAGAGCAATGTTGTGTAGTACCTCAGATGAAAGGCAGAGAAGTTCAGTACATACCTACATCAGCTCTTGCCTTCCCCAACTAACTGCAGATATTTTCATCTTACCCAATATTAACATTGTACATTAATTTTCACACAGATTTCTGGGTTTTAAATAAAAAAAAACAATCTTATCCAAAAAACTGTTGCAGCTAAGAAGATAAAAAAGCTAAAAAGGCAGAAAATAGAAACGGATGCTGCTGATTCAATCCACTAAAGGGGTGGGCTTCTACAGAAATTTGGAAAGCTGATTTTAAAGATGCAAGCTAGAAAACTTATCAATGGTCTGTAATGTGCAGAAAGTGAGTTCACATTGACCAGATAAACTAAAGTGTTCACTTTTAAGTGTAGTTTACTCCTGTAATTCATGCATGTGCCTACCCACCCATTCCAAACCTCCAGCAAACTAAAGCCTTATTCAGCACTTTTGGAAACCTGTAATTGCACCTCCTAACCAATCTTTTATTCCATTTCAGTAATTTGTTAACAGTATCGAAGGCTGAACATCTGTAGTGCTGAGCATCTTCCATGCAAAAGCCCTTGTCTAGCATACCTCAGGGATTGTTTGGGGAGATTTTTTCGGAGGAAGAGCTCTTCCTAGAGGACTTTGTTCATTAATACAGATTTCTCCTATTTTACCCCATCTGAGCCATAGAGAAGAAAAATATTAAATGTTTAGAGAAAGATCAAGAGTTTTATGTTTTCCAATGTTTGTTGGAGAGTGCCAGGCTCTGGATCTGCCTGCTCTACACTAGAGCTACCTTTTGTAATCAGAAAGCTTTGTCTTAAGAATACTTAGTTCTTAGTTGTCGCGCAGCTCTTGGCTCTGATATACCTTTTTACCCAGGGCTGCACATCCATCAGCCTGCTCAGAGACTGATGAAGGATCAGACCCATAGAAGAAACTGAGCACACACCTAGAATACTTACAGTGGCCTGAGTTACAAGACAAAGACCTATTTTGCTTCTCCTTAATAGTTAGCATCAGCCATAAGAAGTTGCAGTATCCACATCCATACCTGACAAATGGATGACTGCACATGCGAACGGATGATCAGATTCAGCTTCTTGTTACACTGTGGTTGACAGAGGTCACTGCTAAAATAATGGATGCTACATGGTTATGTAAGTTTTATAGTGAACCCAGGAGCATCCCAGAGCTCCACACCACCCTAACAAATGGAAGCTCAGTGAAATATTTACCTTCGCAATCTTGTTTTCAGTCTTCCCTTTGTTTGGTTTAAACCAGATGTTCTTAATGCAAGAGTTGATTTCTTGTAAGCATTCTGACATTTTAGTAATAATGAATGAGTTAAAAATCTACTTAGCTAAAGGCCATCAACATGTTTTTTGCCCAGGATATTGAAAAGGAGGGAAAGTCAATTTTTGTGGAATTGTGTAAGCAAAGACCTTTTACAAAAAGGTGTGTTAACCATCACCATTCTTTAAGTCTGCTAAAAAAAAGTTCCAGCTATAGGCAAGTTTCTTAAAGCCCACTGCATTAAGAAAGGCTGTGACAAGGTCTAGAAACACAAAGATCTTGCTAAGTTGTGGCTGTGAGTCCCCTCAGCATAAGTATATTCTTTTAAACACTTAAATTAAGGCCTGAGCCTCAGAAGCTTTTAGCTAGAACATGACAACAGTATCAAATTGATCTAGAAAAGCTGTCCTTTAGAAGATTAAGTGTTGATAAGGAATCTAAGGATACATGTATCTTCCTTAAAAATCTCAAAAAATTCCACATAACAGTAATTACTAGGAGTTCAAAGAAGAACTACAAAATACGGCTCAGTTTGCTAAGGAAGACTTATGCTGTATGGTTTAAGGGGTACAACTTAGCTAGTTTAGTAAAAAGTAGGCTGGTTTTTATTACTGTATATTGAAAATATTTCCTAGTTTGTCACATGTTTAAAGAGATCCATCAGCTGGAAATTACACAAACTGGAATTGAATTTCCTAACACTAGTATGGTTAATCAAATCACAAAAGCTCAGCAGGGACAGAGCCCACAAGGTGAGACAAGATATTTTGTTATTACTGTTCTGCAGCTCCTAATATAAGGGTCATACTGAACAGTGCGGGGAGCCATTCTGTGCTTGAAATGCATGAAGTTCACAATTCATTTAACTCTGCAAGAATTTAGTTCCTTGCAATGTGCATACACTCATAATGTGTTGCAACAGTTATAATCAAGTCACACGCTACTGAGATTCAGCCAATTGCTTGTTAAGGTTAGGAAAGAAAGTCCTCCAGCTCTTTTCTCAGGACCAATGCAGAACTTCACTATTAACTGATTTCTCTGTATTGCAGAGATGAGCTGCTGTGCAAGGCAGCACTCCTGCAGAACAGACGTGTGCTCCCAGGTAGCACAACCCCCCAGACACCTGGCCAGCACACACAGTTTTCCTGCTCACAGCCATATTAATCATCAAGCATAATGATTCATCTCAGATTTTTGGGTTAGCTTTTGTTTTGGCAACATTCTTGCTCTCTTCAGCTTATTTATTCATCATAAAAATGCTTCCTTGGATGATTTGGGTCTCAGTACCTTAGGGAATGTGCTGTTACACAAGCCTCTAGGCATTGGTGGCATACTAAATTTTTGTCTTTTGGCACACAGCTTAGTGGGTTTACTGAAAGTTAAAAATCCACAGCATCATTTCAAAATATGGGGTTTTATTGTATTGGTAGGGTGGATGCTAGGAGTTATGTTTTTCTTTTGGGGTTTTGAATGAATGGCATCTTCAAATCTTGATTGCTGTAATACTAGTGAGGTTGCAAAAAGACTTTTGCTTCTGTTGGAATGGGGATTGTTTTTATAAAATCTGAGAAGTCTATAATATCTTAGGATATTTTCTCCCAATAATAAAGGTTCAGTTTACTGAATAGGCAGTAAGGAACAAAAATTCAAGTATAAGCTGCCCTGTCCAGTATTCACAGAATGAATACTTTTTGAAATTGATTTACCCACTCAGTGGAAAAGGAATGCAAAATTGAAAATATTCATTGCATCTCTAGGCAAGCTGCTTCCAGTACCAAGCTCAATACATGCAGGAACAGTGCTCCATTATCCACACTTTTAAGTGTCATGCAAAGCTGGCCTTTCTTTGGGCCATTCTTCATCTCAGAAATCAACATGCAACTTCAAAGTAACAAAACCAGCATCTAAGATGGCTACAACTAAAAATTTATGACTACCCAAGTTACTTCAGGAAAGTACTGGGAAAAAGCAATTGAAGAAGAAAAGAACTGATAGCCATGACCAGAACAAATAAAGCATCAGTGGACTAAGAGCAGAAAAACGCACTTAAGTTTGTCAAAAAATGAGAAGCCAGGAGTGTTTTTAAATTTCTTGATCGAGTACACATTTGAGTGCCAGCTTCCCTTCCCCTGCTTGGATCCAGGGTCATCAGCTGTTCAGCCTAAATTGCATGCACTAAGTCTTAGAACCATATGACACAATTGCATGATTAAAGTGTGTAACATTGCAACTCTCTTGAAACACTCAGGCTAGAGGTACAATTAAAAACTCTCACAGAGGAAAAACATCTTACTGATTACAGATATATTTTGCATCTCCAATTCCAATCCCTACAGACATGGGAAAGGAAAATTCTGAATAATCACAACCATGTTTAGAAAAGCTCTCCTTTGCTAAGTGTACTGGAAAAACATTTTCCTTTTTTTTTTCTCCTAACACATAACCCAAATACTTCAATCTTAAATGAAAAGATGTGTTTTCAAAGATCCCCAAGGCAAGACAGCTATAACACCAGCCCTAACTAGTTGAGATTTCAGGAAAACCGTATTTGACACAGATCGTCCTCCTCAGCATGGATCTGCATTTCACTGATCCATTACACTTTTATAACTGTTTATATTTTTAATTAAGCACTGAATCTCTTATTAGAAATAATCTGTATTGTTTTAGTGTTAAAGCTCAAGCCATTCAAGTTTAAAGTTTGCCTGGCACTGAGCAATCCTGAGTAAACTCTGACAAACATAAGACATTATTTCTATACAAACAAAAACTACAAATAAATTAGTCTTGTAGGCAAACTTAGTGCCTGCAAATCAACATAAGCTGAGATCCCAAGAATTTTAAGCATTTCCCACAACACTGAAGGGGTTAATTTTGCAAGCTAATTACCCCAGGTGGTAACACAGAAATCTTTACAGTAGGTATTACTTGTTCTGACAAGGAAGATCCTGGGTCACTGTCAAAATCCCTTCCATCACATGAAGAGAATACCAAAGTCCTCCTCCAGAAACACAATTGTCAGTAATTGAAATTTTCTTAGTTAAAATCAGGGATGAATTGTTCCCCACTCTCACTTCTTCCTTTTTGTGCTTTCCCTGAATTTTTTGCCCTATCTTGTGATCAGACATGTCTTATCACTTGGAAATTTCATGCAACATTCACATCATGGCACTCATTCATCACGTGATCAAACATCTATGTGACTAAAGTCATCTAGATGAGTGACTTCACTGGAACTGTTCTTGTGTGCCCAGATGCACACCCACCACACAGAAGGGTACACCTGTGCTTCAGTCATGTCGTAGAGCATGGCCACTCCATCAAGTTCAAGCACCTCCATGAAAGGCTTATAGCATGACTCCACTGAGAAGAAGTGAGCTACAAGAGCAGGGGCTTTCTAAGTCTACACCTGGCTGCTACTTCCCTGGCATTCTTTTATTTACTGTTTATTACCTTTCCTTTCCCAAAGAATAAATGCTGGCAAATGCTAGCAGTGAGCCTCATGAAAACCAGTTCAAGTGCCTGGTACTGTTCTACACCACAGGCTATGAGCAATGTAATTGCTTCAGTAGGGAAATCATGTCTTTTTATGGATTTGAGGTTTGCCCAACACAAAGCAATTCTAATGCTTAACAGGGCTTCTAGAGACTCCTGCAATATAATTACATAACAACTTGGTAAACACAGAACAGAGGCAAGAATGATGAAAAGCACTATCCATTCACGTTTACAAATGCTGCAATAAACTTAAAAGAACATGAATTGAATAAAATAGATGATTCTCCTTCAAACAGCAAACTAGGTTGCAACCTGTCCACACAATCAATCACTTGGCTTTGTAAAGAACTCCATCACTCTTAAGTCACAAGTCAGAAAATTTTCAAGCAATAAACTCTGAGCAAATAACAAATTTGTACATTGCTACCTGTATTCAGAGCAGCTGACTCTAAAAGCAAGAATTAATACATTGGCAGAGAGCAAATGTAAAACTTAGCCATGGCAGTATCAGTATGTTGAATGTAGATGTTTTCCCATTATTCTCTGAACAAGTTAAAACATTCTAAAGCACCTGAGACTTCTAAATATAAAACAGTGAATTATAACCAGGCTTTGTTGTTACAACTAGCTTCATGTCTTCCTTGCTGCATGCATACTGGACTGCCACATGGACCCTTCAGTACCTTTACATCATTCAAAGCAGTATTTCACTTGTAAAAAAACGACCTGGACATCTTGCTCACAAGTAAAATTGAGAGAGATTTGGAACAGTATAAAAGACAGTCATGTACAGACAACTACTTTTTCATGCAAATAAAATAATGCACAAATCCACTGGTTTTAGAGGAAGACAAGCTCTCTTTCTCCATTCAGTTCATTCTTTTCAGCTTCCAGCACTTGAAACATTTTTTGGAAAAAGCTTGATGAATCAAGTCTAGTTCTCAAGGTCTTAACAATGACATGCAGACATTTAATTAGCAAGCCATCACTTGGACTGGCATCTAAACCTTTTGTCAGAGACCTAATTCCATGCCAATTCAAACATCCCGTTAGTCTTATATTAACTAACAAGAAATCTCGTAATATTCTGGCTACTTGATTGCACTGGCATGCATTAACACAACAGTGGAGCGAGTCTAACTGAATGCAAGGACATATATTTACAGTGTACACACGTTAAAATAGCAAGGGTATTCTAAGACAAAAATATAACAACAACATTTGTGTACGAACTGATACTTAAGCATACTCTGTGCTTCCTGGTAGCCTGGATGCAATTATAATGACATCCAAGTTAAAAAAAAAAAAATTGATCAAATTAAAATAAAAAAAAAATCATTGATTCCAAGCTGAGTCCTGGTCTTGAACTTTTCTGGAGCTCATTCTGAGCCATGCTTAGAGACTTACACATGTGAATTAAGTACCATTATTCTATGTTTGCATTTCTGTCCTGAATCATATTCACTATATAGAATTTTTAAAGAGTCATGAACATACATAACAATACATAAAAACAAATAAGCTAAATTTGGAGCCAAAGAAGAAAAATTGCATTAGCTAATGCCCTTTTCCAGCTTGCATTCCTAATTTGCATCTGGAGTTTCCACTGAAATACCAAAATACAAACTGTAGAAAAATGCTAGAGCAAATGGCAGGAACTCGGTGGGTTTCTTTCCTGCTCTTGTGGAAATCAGAATTTTTACAGAAGTTGAATCACCACTCCACTAGACTGAGCTAAAATTAGAGTCCCATACAATGAAAGGCTTGTAGTTGAACAACTTGAATATGAGGGAACAAAATCCCAATAGAGTCTTTCTATGGAATAGACAGAAGGAGAAAGACTGGTACTAAGAATGATTAAAGAAATAGATATCTAAGGGAATTAGGAAGTATTCAGATTTGTGCTTAATCCTGCTATTGATAAAGCCTGTAAACAAAATTTCTTCCTGTGTTATAAAAAAAATGAGTTTAGCTTTGTGTTAAACAGCAACAATGTGGGAGGAACATGGTCACTGATTCTGATAACCTCAGAATCTCATGTATCTCAGCATTGTGCTGACACCACCTTCTCAGCAGTGATAGGTGTCCATTACAGTGTCAAGGTTACTGGCACCAAAGCTTTTACTCCAAAACTTCTGGTAACGAGGCTTTTGGTAACAAAAGTAAGCAAGTAAATTCTAACATAATCAGCATTTTTTTTTTTCGGCTGGGTTCAGCATTTTTTTTTTCGGCTGGTCTAGATCCTGGTGTATAGCACCTGCTGACAGCCAACAATTTTACCCAAACTTCATTCCACATCCAAACCTTTAATGACTAATACAGAGTAATCAAGGAGACTTTACCTGAGCCTTTGGATCACAAGTTCTGTGGGAAACAGCTTAGAGTAGACATCTCAAATGGAGATCTTTCTGAGCAGAAAATACAGCAGTTGCTGAAAAGAATCTCAGTGAGACAAGGCAGGCATTTAACTCCAGAAACCCCATTATTCAAAGCATGTACAGCATTTCCCTTCTGGAATGTCTAACTCAAATACCTATACCTTTCTCTCCCGCTTCACTAATAAAAACACAGCTGAATTCTAAAAAACAAAACAAAACATAAAAAATGACACAACACCCTCTGCCTCCCCAAAAAACCACCACAACAACCCCCCCCCCCAAAACAATAAAACCCAACTAAAAAAGAAGCTCTCAGTTCAAAACAACTTTGGTCTTGTATACCTTCTACTATAGAAGGTACTGTATACAATTTGTATACAAAATACAACTCAGTAAGATTATGAACTT
>NW_010566415.1:0-5772 GCF_000687285.1 Phaethon lepturus
AGGCAGGTCCTCAGCTACACGCGGAGCTTCTCGGAGGGATGTGTGAGTACATCCGCGGAGAGCCGGGGCTCCGGCCCCAAATTTGCCGCGAGGGAGCAGCGCCGCGTCCCCCGTCCCCCAGGTACTACGCAGCGGTGCTGGGTGTCTTCCTTACCCGGCCCGCTCAGCAGCAGGGCTTCCCGGGCGGGACCCGATGCCCACCGAGAGAGGCCTGCCTGGGTGCCAGAGACGCCCGTCTGGGGCAGCTTAAATTTAATTTAAGTATCGTTAAGTTTGATGATGGCACGGCGGTCCTCATTTTGTCATCACCTGACATCGTGTAAATCAACACAACAGCAAAATGAATGGGCTTTTGGTCGAAGCGCTCAGCTCCGTCTGGTGCATTCTGCAACAGCAGAACACAGATAAAGGCAGTGAAACACATTAACTGATAACTGCTAGACAAACGAACATTTATATGAAATTAGTAGCAACAATAAAAGTGTTCTAAGCCATTATTTTGTTACAAAGCTACCGCAGCCTTCATAGGCGAACTCTCTCATTTTCAAAAAGTAGAATAAACCAAATATTTTGGATAATGAAAAAGAGCAAGTAGGCCTCCAACAATAATGCTGTTCATTTTTGTTTTCATGTTGAACAACCCGGTGATTTGCAGCTCAGGCCACCAACGGTAATTGGCCAATTCCACACTCCTTTCTTTGGCTCAGTACCCCTTCCCTTGGCATTTTGGGCTTTGCTGTTCATGGCAATGAGGCCTTGCATTTCAGTTGTCACCCAGACAAGAGACAGGTTAATCTTCTCTGTTGCAACCAGTTCAGGCCATAAGTCCTCAGGTAATTATCTTCTTTTATTGTAGAAATCCAATGTTAAGAAAAGAAACAGCAAAAATTAAACATAATTGCTCCATATAAGAAGTCATAACTGATTGGGCTAATTATCACTCAGCTTTTCCATGAATATTTTCCTTTTAATAACCTTTCATCTGTGACTAAATATGGACTTGTGCTTTCTATCCTTCATAACAACAACCCTTATGTTTCAGAAACCAACTGAACTTTTCAAATTAAAATGTAACAGTGATTTTTGCCTTTATTGTCATCTAAGTGTTTACACATTTCATATACATTAAAAATAGACTTGCAAAATGTTCCAATATGTGTGTGTTTTAGATGTCCTGATACAGCTGTAAATGATCTGACAACTATGCTTCTGCTACATTTTAGGCATTCTGGGTGTTACAGCTGGTGACCGTACTGGTACCCCAAGCATTTTTTCACCCTGATGCTGCCTGTAAGAGCATCAAAGAGGAAGATATCCTCCACAAGTCATTCTACGCTGTTTTTTCTATCTTCTCTCTTTTCTTAAGGATTTTCCTTGAAGCTGTGGGTTTTTGGCTTCCGATTCAGTTCTTTGGTTTCAAAGTGAACACAATCTACATGTGTGATGTGGGAGCACTTGAAAAAAAGTTTAACGTTACTTTACCATGCAAAGTTTTGCAAAGACAATTTTTCTTACTGCAATGTACACATGTACTGTGATTACAGCGGTGTGTTGCCAGTGTGTTGCCAAAATTTTTGAGGTCTCCAAACCTAGAAGGTTAGGTTTCTGAGATTTTGAGACTTTTTGAGATCTCAAATCTATAAGGGTGGGTTTCTTAAAAACTCAGTGATGTCAATCACTCCCAGTCATTTACTACCACCCTGTCCACCTGCAGTTTTATAACAAGGACTTCAAGCTGTAACAAAAAACATCTCCTGTCCTCTATGCAGTGTTGCACAAGAGAACCGCACTCATGATTACTGATGCAGAGTAGTCATATGACACATTCCTCATCTAAAAAAACTACCACATTATATGAATAATCTTTGTTTCCATGTCAAGACCAAAGGTAGTAAGTTTTACAAGAGTAACATGTTTTCATGACCTGCCACATACAATAGTTTTGCCTCCAGAGGCGTGTCTGTGTGTGAAGAGGAGGTTATTTATAAATGTATTTTTATTCACAGCTTTTCTGAACACATGTAATTGGAGCTACTAAGGTTATTGACCTTCCAGGAAAAACTATTCCAAATTTCTTACAAGTTTTTATGGCTTGAGAATTAAGCAGTAATGATGGGTAATCTCTGGGCACCGGAAGGTGTTCAAACATTTTCCCAAGCGGTGCCACTGTCGCAACTTTCTTCTCAAGCCCAGGGGCAGAGACTCCTGGTCAGGCTGCAGTGACCACATATCCATCAATATCAGCTTACTTTGCAGCAGTCCAGCTGGTATCATCTGCTAGCTGTGGACCTCCTTTTAAAAGTGAAAGACTAACACGGTATTCTTTGTGCTGACTGGAATGCCTTAACCTCATTATGCTTTGGCTTACAACGTAGAAGATTTTACCAATTTTGTATGATCACATTTTGAAGGAGTAAAAGGCTTTATGACTTAGTTTTGCATAAGAAGCTTAAAAGTGTCAAAAGAAAACCTTGGAGAAAAGCCTTTTCTGTGTCCAGTCGTGCCTTGATTTCAGTGAGAGTTTTGCTTGTGTGTGACTGCAGAATTGGGCCCACAGAATTTTTTGCTTTGTGTGTGTCACATTGAACTTGTTACTGCTCTGACTAAAGTTGCTAGAATAACAATTAAGTCTATTTGGATAGGTTAGGTTTTGAACTTTATACAGGTATCAGATGTTTTTGTGTGCAACAGTTTCTTCTTAAGGACTAATAGACACCTTAAACTTAGAAGTGATTTCATTCCTTGTGCTGAAGTGAAGTAATGGAAAAAAACAGATTTCAGAACTGGAAAGAAAGGAGAAGGTAGTCTCCTGTATAAAATGTGTACAAATAGCAATCATAACAATTAGCTATTTTCCATTGGTTTTTCAAATAAGTTCAATTTCTAGAGGAAAAAAAGGAAGGTTTCTTCCTCTTTCATCAGTTTCTGTGCCTACTAAATGGAACAGTTTCTGTTCTGAATCTCAGTGAAACAAGAGACTCAGACTCACCACTACTTAACAGTGATCCAGGAACCAGCAAAGTCAAAAGGAATCTGTCAGCATCTTTGAATATCGTTTGAGGCCTGTGTAACACTGGAGGGAAGAATATCTTCAATTCTTGAATCAACTTTCACTTATGTGAAAAAACACAGTAGAGGCAACATTCAGCATAAAAGCATAAAAAGTTGAGGTCCCGGTGACAGCGTTTGGGTCCTTTCAGGAGTATTTGGAAAATTCTGGAAAAATTACTACAAAATTTTTTAGCACCAACTGTTAGTTAAGCAGTCCCAAACAAGGTTGGGTTTCAAGAGCCTTGCAAACCTCACCCACAAAAGTAGTCCTCAGAATTGCATGATTTAGGTGTTTTGGATTTGATGGATTCTGGGCCATTTACATCGAAGTGGGTCACAACAAGAGGTGTGATTTTTTTTAATGTGCTGATCAAGAACAAGATGATAAATTTCAATATATTCACCCTATTAAAGCATTCATGTTGTGTTATTTTTTCCCTACGGAAATAAGTTATATGTTGTCTTAAATATAAGTCAAGTCAACACTATCAGATTTGTGCAATATTAAACTAGGTATTTGATATTTGCAAGCATTACAAGTGGAATAAGGATCACTGTGCTGACTTCTTGTTTGCATAATATGCCATGTGCTTTGGTCAATACATGCTTAATTTTTTTGTTGTATACATCGGTATCCATCTGGAATTATTTTTTTCAGTTTAAACTTGTAATCTCAGGTGAAAAAAATCTTTTTATTTATAAATAAAATACAATACATATATTACTACTAAAAAGAAGAATGTACTTCCACGTGCTAGGTACAGTACTCAAATCCCACAATCAGATGTTTGTGTAATAATAAAATAACTTCATCACAATCTTGTCAGTATTTTCCCTGGTGCTTAATATTTCCGTTGCTTGTTGTTCTTCTGTAGATTTCAAAACACTTCAGAAAGGTCAGAGGAGTGCCAAAACCCCAAGCCCCTCAGGGGACTGCCCTGTTACCATCAAGAGCCTTGCAGAGCCAGGACTGGCATGGGACTGCCTGAGGACCCCGGGAGGGTTCTAGGAGCTGGATTACCCACCACCATGCCCTTTCCCTTGGTGGTCAAAATCTGGAACATATTAAAAAGTGTTTTTCTTCCCAATGAGATATAACACAGATTTCTTCTGCATTTCCTGTGCAATTAAAATTGTCAAATTCCTCAGTTTCATTTTTTCATTTAAAAACAAAATGTGCATTATTGCCTCTTAGCGCAAATGTTTTTCTGTGACTGATTCCATCATTTGGTTGATGGAGGTATTATGTCCACGTAAAGAAACCGTTCCCCATGGCTGTCAACACTTCTCTCTTCTATATTTGCCATTTGTCTTCCTGGCACTCGCTGTATTCTCAAGTGTCTCTAAACTTTTCTTTCTCCTAGTCTTCCAAACACCCACTACTTTTATCCTCATTTACATTGCTTTCTATCAGCTTCCTTCCACCGTTATTCCCTCTGAGATATATAACACGCCTGCATGTGTTTCTCGGTGTTGCACTGATTTTAGCTCAAATGCTTAGCAAAAATTTGAGATGATCTTGAAGGCTTTTTTTGCCATTATGAAAGGAATTATATAATACACTTGGGGATTTTTTTGATTCAATTCTATTTCTTTACACAGTGAACATGAAGCCCTGTCTCCCAGAACACACTAGGAAGTACTTTTGTTGCTTACATCAGGGTTACATTGTAAATGCTTCTTTGACTTTTTCATTGTTTTCCATCATACTCTTGCCGCCTCATTTTCACAGACAGCACTGAAAGCAATCCCCAGCTCATGCGTTTGCAGTCAGTTTTGTCTCTAGCCAGACATCACGCCCATTTCAGTTCTCACTTAACGAAGAGCTGTAATTGTTCCCTCCATCATCTTCAATGAAACAGACTAAATACACCCAATAAGTGACGCAATTGCCTTTACATCAAACGTACAGTTGCTCTGGGCCAGACAACTTCTAGTACACCACCACAACATCCCAGTCCTATAACTGCTCCTTGTTCTGTTCCTTTCTTGTCTTCCTTTTGTCTGTTCAGCCGTCATTTCCCTTACATTCTCATTTCAGCACTCTCCCATGATAGCTATGACACAATACAGCCTCCTCTCCTACCCTGTGCCTCCCTCCAACATGCATCTTCCTTTATGCCCTGGAGCACTGACATTCTCTTGTCTTGCAGACAGCCATTTTGAGACCAGGGCAAGTTTGGCAACAGGGCCATTTAAAAGAAATCTAAAAATATTTAACTATTCTGTCAGAATGAGAAGATGGCAGACACTAAAATAATTTATATTGCAATTTGTGAGATCCATTGGAAACCATTTTGCTTCAGTGGTTCTCATTTCTTCTGCAGTTCTTACCCCCTCTCAGCAAAACCAGAAATCCCTGGAGGTTCCTCTGGGAAGTGGGGATCCTGCGAGATGTGCTTTCCAGGGCTGGTCCTTTCCTCCTTTCCAGCAGCCCGGTCCAATGAAGCACTATTAACTGGGCCACGGTAGCACAAGGCTTCTCCAGTGAGTGCAGCAGGACGAAGTGCAGAGGCCTGGCAGTGGAGGTGCTCAAGGGCCTCCCAGACCTCTGGAGAGCCTCAGGGCCGCCCAAGGGGCAGGTTTTTCAACCTGATAAAGGGATTTTAGTTGCAGCAATACCTCGACGGGAAAGTTCTGCACGGCTCCTCGGGCTAACGTGCCAATGGGAGTGAGACTGAAGGGCTGGGGAGGGCGTCGCCGTTCGGCCCCGGAGAGCCG
>NW_010566416.1:0-2737 GCF_000687285.1 Phaethon lepturus
GGTCTGCCGGGCCAGATGCCTCCACGCTCATCCCCAAAGCCAAGCTTTCGTGCTTGAGGTCTTACTCCAGACAGGGAGAACCCTGGGGCAGGGATGTACATTCGCAGCACCCAGCGCAGCGGGCTCTGGGGTGGGGGCTGCAAAGAAGCCTGTTGCAGCTGGAGGGAAGAGGAGCATCCTGTGAAAGCAAAGAGCGTGGGCTGATTCTCTGGGGGCTCAGCTCACAACCCATTCTCCTGCAGTTTCTCCTATCTTCTGTAGAAACCCTCCACCCCTTCCCAAGATCTACAGGGACTCAGGTCTTCTTCCACCTACCCGCCACCGTCAGGGCCCAGCTGTGTTGACCTGGAGCCCTCGCTGCTCTGGACCTCGTGCCGAGTGAAGCAGAGAGGAGCTGAGCAGTGCCCAGAAGCACCTTCCACAGGCCTGGAGGCAGAATCAGGACCTCTGTGATCTGTTTCTGCTCCAAAATGTGCAAAAACTCCCTAATTGGTTCAATCATGCGGACGGCAAAGGCGCCGAGGCAGAGCACTTTGTGGCAATGATTAGCAGCATTTAAAAGAGCCATTTATAAACTGACAGCCGGTCACAGCGTCAAGTAAATAACAACATTGGGTTGGGTATTTTTCTAAAAAGCATCAATGACAGCAACCATCTCGTCACAGGGATGAGCAGCCGTCTGCATCCCACTGGAAGCCTCCTGAAAGGCAGGGATGGAGGGGAAGGAGAGGGCAGAAGCACTGGGTGTTGGGGTAAAAGTGGAGCTGGCTAAGGGATGGCTGCAGTCGGGGACACCAGAGCCCCCAGTGCAGCCCAGGGACCAGGGGACACCCGGCCGTCCCCGCACACTGCCCTCACCGCTGCATTTACTTGGCCCAGCTGCGGCACGCGGGTGGCCTCGTGGTTTTGGCAGGGCTCTGGTGGCCCCATAACGCAGGACAAAGGTGGCCAGCTCCAGGCATATTTAGTCCTCGCCCAGCACTGAGACATACCTTGGCTTTATTGATCGTGCAGTGGAGAGCATTGTTTTCTTGATCATAGAGCAAGCTGAAATCCAGCGTCCCCAGCGTGGCTGCAAAGGAGAAAAGATGTTATTAACTCACGGGGCCCGGAAAACACTGCCTGTTCTCCCTCTAAGCACAAAAGGAGTGGATGAGCATGCTAGAGAAATGGCTGCAGACGTTATACAACATAAAGCACCCTCCTGTGAGTCCTGTTATGAAACATGGCTTCATGCTGGGAGGCTGGTGGCCATCCCCACGCTTGGCCAGTGGGGCTGGCACAGCCCTGGGAGGGGAGCGAGAGGGACAAATGCCTGCGGCTCGCCTGGGCGCTGCGGCCAGCGTAGAGACTTTGCCTCTGTGCGCTGTCACACGGGTCACCCCCATCTATCAGCTGCCCCAGCGCAGCCAGCAGCTTCCCGTCCCCCAGGCGCTGAAGGATCTTCTCCAGAGAGATCCGGGCACGGCTGGGACACAGCCGAGACCCCCTGCCAGCACATCTGCCCCCTCCGGTGCCGCTGGCATTCCCAGAATGCGTATTTGTATACCGACACCTTCGAACAAATGAGCCACCAATGGGATCCCTTCCCAGCTCCAATTTGGCTGCAAACTGTAAATTAAACCCGGTGAAAATGGAAATACTTTTATGGTTAAAATGAAAAATACCAACAGCTTTTAATCAGAGCGGTGTTCCCTTATGGCATCCGCAACCCAGGAACAGCAGCAAGAGAAGCTCCCAAGATGGGACCACAGGGAAAGGGCAGGAGACCAGAACAAACCAGAAGAGCCTCAGCAGCAAAAGTACGTTTGATTTGAGATACTCTTTCAGTTTGGACAATCTGAGCACATCATGCTAATCCAAAGCGGAGGAAAAGCCTTAAAAAGACAGGCTTTCCCAAAATAGGATTTAACCCTCTCCAAGGCTCCCGGACCCGATTTGCACACCAAAGCCCAGACACGGAGCAGCATCTTCCCCAGCACAGCTTCGCCTGCCACCAGCCTTGAACTTCCAGGGTGACTCTGGACCCACAACCCGCACTTTTCCATGCCCACCTTCCCGAAAGGGGTCTGCCCAAGCGCTGCCCCGCCACCACGCAGCATCCCACCGCTGTTTCCAAGGTAACTGCACCTTCCTGCCGCACACGCAGGTTCAGAGCAGGGAAAAAAAATCCCAAATAAAAACCAGAACAATTTTGCTTAATATCAGAGCAGGGTTCACTGCCTGGGAGGTAAGTTAGATGAACTTTACGGCAGGAAATAAGGTGCTTTTTTCCAGCGCCAACAGCCTCTGCAGCAAGGCGCCCCGGGAGGCGGCAGATATTCAGGGGACTGAAACCTTCCCGCTGCAATTTCACAGCGATCGTCTGCCCCAAACGCAAGTGAGCTACAGGTTTGCCTGCTAGCAAATAAAAATCATTGCTCCAAAGCAAATACCTCACCTTCGAAGCAGAGCAAATATTCAGAGAGACTTCTGGCAGAATAACGTACCCTCGCCCCCCACTCTGGAGTAATTTCATGGCACGTTAGCTATGGGTTTAGGGAAGTCATGAATCAGTGGGCTTTACCAGCCAGGGCTCGGGGAAGATGGAAGTGATACAGGGCGATGCCAAACCTGCAACACCTTGTGCATCATCTCTGAGTTCGCCCCAAACGGGCATTTCCAGAGCAATCACCGCCCAAACTCGCTCCGCATCATGCGAGGAGGAGGAAAGCGCAGCGGCGACCCGGCGCGTCGG
>NW_010566417.1:0-219 GCF_000687285.1 Phaethon lepturus
GACAACTTCCTTCTCAACTCTTCAAAGGAAAGCTGGCAACGGTTCAGGGCCCCCAAAGCCAGGAACCAAAGCAGCAGTCCCCTAGTTCGAAGACGCGACGTCACCCCCACCTTTTTACTACATTCTGACATTTTCAGCCAAAACCGGGGGCAGCGTTTTCCTTCAGCAAAGGTCACCCACGCCCCCGCCATCTTGGATGCAGGAGCAGTTCCCACAGGA
>NW_010566417.1:231-1805 GCF_000687285.1 Phaethon lepturus
CTGTCACCTCAGGAACCGCCCGGGTCCCAGCCGGGTGGAGGTCAGAAACAAAAGTAAAAAAAAAGGTTTTTGTTAATTGGTTTCTTTGGGCTTGGGGTTGTGGGGTTTTCTTTGTGTTTTCGTTTGAGGTTGGGGATTTTACATGGCGATAAAGCATGACTTCCATCCAATTCCTGTATCGACACTCTTGTCCTCATGAGAAACCTTCCCACCTGAAGCGAGGACGCGGCAGCGGCTTGGTACTCCACAAAGAGGTAAAGGCATGAAAACCCCCTTGCCTCCCCGAGGGCAGCGGCACGACGGGACATGTGCTGCTGACGCCACAAGTAAATCTGAACAGTCACCGCGACCAAATCCACCCCATTCTTCAAAAGGCTAAACCCTTCAGGTATGGTGTGCGACTTTTTAACTCAGCACAGCTTCATAATTGATCTGAGGTTTTTCTTGTTTTGTTTTTAAAGTTTAAGGAGGTAAAACAAAGGACCACAGCAAAACACTCCCCTCTGGCTACTGAGGTAGAATCTACACTTGTACAGCAACTTAGGCCAATTTTCTGCTTCTTTAAAAAAGAATTTATCATCTAAAAAGACAAGCATAAAGAAAATATTTTTGCCCAAGAACGGTAAAAAGATCTGCTACCTCTATCTTGAATAGATGCAGGTGTTTCTATGACCCAAACATGCTTTGTAAAAACAGTGACCAGCACACATGCTGCAAACCAAAGCTGCAGAGCAAATCAGAAAGCTAAACCAAACCGCATTCTCCATGTCTCTTGGTTCTGCTTATAAAATTATGTCTGACTATATAGTCTTAAACAAAAAAGCATCAAAATCAAGCCGGAGAATTAGTTTATAAATGCAAATCATGGGCTAACAAAGGTGCCTTGCTATGGATCCTGAGGACGAATTTGAACTTTGCTCTGAACTTGGGCCGAAGGCTTTCTTCACAAGCGTAAATGGGCTGGTGTGTCTCATTGCCCATGGGCATCAGCAACACGTACAGCCTACCCACACCAGGCTGATGGATGTTTAGAAGAAAGCTAAAGCAGTATTTGTGTCACAGTAACTCGGTGTTTGGGACAGAGCTGATGCAAGCCCTGGTAAGACACGGGAGGTCTGCAGCATGCTGTGGTCAAGAATCAGCACCATGACCTCATCCTCCTCTAGCACTCAGGCATGAGAGAAGCTGAGAACAGACTAGCAGCCAATTAACCACTGATTCAGCCTGAATTTTAATGTTCTTCCCTTTATGAGCTCACTCATCATTTGAATTGCTTAAGGAAGCTGCACAAATGCTTTTATTCCAGACTTTGACGTGCAACCCATTACTGGAGCTGGCTAACTTGAAAGAACTGGAAACTCTCTTCTTGAGCAATGCAAAAAAAGATCAAGACGGTAATGTGGCAGAGTAATACCAATTTTGTAAGGCAACTGCCACCACTCTAAGCAAGACTGAGAACTGCTGCACGGCAGCACAAGTGCTAGGATCTCCCCCACCCTGCAATTACACACTGGAAATGCACACACAATCCACCAGACCACTGGCACAGCCCTTTCATACTAAACAAAAAGCTG
>NW_010566417.1:1822-8794 GCF_000687285.1 Phaethon lepturus
GCCCTTAATAAATACAATTTCCCCATGCCAGGCAGTATGAAAAAGCAACAACAGGCAATTCCTATGATCATGCAACCTCTGGTATACAAGAAATGCCAAGCCAAGGCTCAGCATTAGAAGCTACAAGCCAAGACAGTGCAAATGTTTTTAAAAAGGCGTAACATCATATTGTGTCCAAAGCATTTTCTTGCCTATATATCAGCTTTAATAAATACAATTTCCCCATGCCAGGCAGTATGAAAAAGCAACAACAGGCAATTCCTATGATCATGCAACCTCTGGTATACAAGAAATGCCAAGCCAAGGCTCAGCATTAGAAGCTACAAGCCAAGACAGTGCAAATGTTTTTAAAAAGGCGTAACATCATATTGTGTCCAAAGCATTTTCTTGCCTATATATCAGCTTCCCATAGTATGGCTTTGGTTTCTCTGTTTGCCATTAACCTTTGAGACGTTTAAATGCTGGTAATCATCTTTCCTTCACTAATGCCACTGAAACCCATCACTTCCTCTACAAGTCAGGTATGAGGAAATGGTTCTTCAGTAAGTGACATCAGCAGCGTCTAGCATTTTACAGGATCTGGAAGAAGACCAGCCCTGCCCCAAGGAGTTCACAGCCTAGTTCAGACAGAGCCAACATGCTTCAGATACAATCTATGAGGCCATGGAAGCATGAGATCATTTCCTCCTTGTGATCTTCAGCTTTGCATACTTATCAATTACTTCTATTTAAAAGGTTCCTTTGAAGAAAAGAAGAAAAAAAAAAAAAAAGGCTCATGATTTTATCAGTTTTGGTATTTGGCTTTGGGACCAGTCATGTATCTTCAGTCATTAAACATTCATGATTCTCTTTTTCCTCAAGTACAGGAGGAGGAACTTGGCAAACCACCAGGGAGGACATGATTACTGACAATAGCTTACAGCTAAACTAGCAACTGCTCAACCAAATTGCACAATCCATAGAAGACGTGCCATGACTCTTAGCTTAAGCATGATAAGCCTACAATCAAAAGCCATCATTTCTATTGGCATCTCTTGTTTGCATTTAAAGAAAATAAGGAAAAATCTGGTGCTCACACATTTCTGCAGTATCTGAAAACAAAGGATTCCTTAGCTTTCTCCACATAGTTTATGTTAACTGGAAGCCTGGAATGATCTAACTACTACCTCCACATACAGGATTTGCTCAGATACTAAAATTCTGGATTTTTGCTGGAATCTTACAGATGTTTTCGCTCTTTTCTCCTTCATTGCTAAAAAGGAAAGATAATGGCAAAGATTAAACTCGGCTAGGAACTCAATTTGTTCCAACTTCCCACCTCTCTCAGATGCAGGTTCAAAAACCTCAGCCTGAACTGAACTAACAGATGCAAACAAATCAAGCAAATTAGTTACAGCAAGAAGCAAATTTGAGGCCCTTCACTGACTCAACAGCACACATGGATTCTTCCAGCCACCAGGAAAAGCTCCACGACAGGTCCAGCATACCTAATTCCTGCATGTTAATCATCAGGATTTCCTAAATGGCACCAGGAAAACTGCTTTTATTCAAAAGCAAGGGGTAGTCAAGATGAGGTAAAGCTACCTGACACATTTGTGGTACATTCAGCACTATGACTGTGACTGATGGAAACGTGCCTGCTTTACGTTACCCATGCAGGGTAACTCCTTGACCATTCAAATAGTTTTTACAGTCTGTGTTAAACACTGTGGTGCAGCAGTTACACTGCTTATGTTAATAGGGCTGACTAGGTTAGAGTTAGCTCTGGCCTGCCTATACAAAATGAAGTCTTGCTTACAGCCCCTAGTACTCAGCATATCCTAGACATATGTTGGCACTTTTAGAGTTTTTTTTTTTATTTTGAAATCTAAGCATTTGGAAAACCATACTAAATGGTTTATGCAAAATGGTCTTTCCCATGCCAAAAATTTTCCATTTATAACGGAGAGATAGGGTTAAAACAGGCAATTAAAGCAACCCATACATACCCATATTGCCTTGAAACACTCGTGTCAGATGCACACATTAGAAATTATACACTCTTGTCTGCTTAAAACCTTTCTAGGAAATCAAGTGCTTTTAAATAGGCAAAACATCTAAGCTGATAGTGGAACCAGAACCAAACTCCCTTCAACAGCTCTAGAGAAACCAAAGTTGAGCTGCATGCTCAAATCAGCTCACAGCACTCAGCCCCTGTTCGGCCACACAGCCAACAAGTACATTTGCTTAAGCCTCAAAAAGACCAAACCATCCCAGCCTGACCTACAGAGGAAAAGAAATCCATTGCTAACAACAGTTTTCAGCTAGATCCTCTGGACTAATGCTGAAAATGCTGTTGACTGGACATCAAATGCCATCGCTGCTACTTCAGATGGCATGAGGAATCCACCACCACGCCGGTGATATTTTGTGGTATTTCCCCTTTGTTCACAGGAAACTGGAACCCCTTATGCAGACAAGTTGTCGTTCGCCAAAGCATTCACAGATGCCTAATTGCACAATAGTTCCAAGCTAAAGGCTAACCATTCCTCTCCTTATCCATCCTAGGACAGACAGCATTCATGGTGGATACTTCCCCCATAAGTCAGTTTAGGGATCTAAGCCAGCAAAAGGCTAGTCCTGCCAAAAAAATCTGAACATTTTATGCCAAACCCTGAATGGGTGCCCTGTTAGGACAGTGAAGGCCCTGTCTCAGAGCGAAGTAGGAGGCAGTAGCCCACAAGCAATGCAGGTACGGAAAAGCAGGACCTCCTGCTCTGGGGGCCACTAGTTATATGTAAGAACTGTTCAGTTATAATGAAACTGCATTGTAATATAGCCACTCACCACAAAAATGACTGACACAGTCACCACCCTGACAGCATGTCCACGTGACAGCTGGAATTTTCAAGGGGCTTTAAAAAGGCTTACTAAATTCCATCTGTTTCAATGGCATCTGGGTCCAGGTCTATCAGCAATGGCTTTATTTGCAAAGAGCAAGTTCTGCAAAAGCAAGCATAGTTTGTCATATACGCTAGACCATCAGGACTTGAACAAAGTAAGAATACATAGCTGGAATAAACAAGGATATAAGTAGCAAGCACAAATTCCAAGAATGTGTTTAAAAATAGTGCTGTTCTGACAGAGACAGCATGTACCCATTTTTTCACCAGTTAGTACCAAGGATCTGTTAAAAAACATCACCAGCAATAACTGAGTTTCACAAAGAATATGGTCTATCAGACATCATATACCAACCATTCTAGCGCAAAACAACATGCAGGAGAAGACAGGCAGAATCCTGCATTTCTCCACCCTCTGCTGGAGCATCTCCCCAAAACACAGATGACACAGAGTCAGAAAGAATGGCTTCACATGAATGATGTCCTACTCTGTAGGATACAATTGCACTGATATTAAAATGTTTCAGAAAACCATACTAATATTGTGAAATACTAATTTTGGAGAGAGGGAGAAATGCTTTGACAAATATCGGAACTTCCTGTTATCGCATTCCTACACGAAGTATGTATTTCTCTCCCTTCAAATTCGTTTGTTCGGAAAGGCTGCATTAGGTAGAGCAATATTTAAACAGTCAGATTTGAAACAAAACAGTCCAATCTTGCTAGAATTAAGTACTTCATCTGATCTAAAAATACTGAGTTTGGGATTTTCTTCCATATGAGATTTGACTACTTTGGAGCTCTGTTTCAAATCAGAAAACAATTTCCTTAGAATCCGAAAACCTCCACAAAATAGAGCTTCTGTCTACTAGTTAACCATATGTAAGCCTCAAGTTTTACAACATGAGTTTCGACATACGTCTTTACAAGAATATCCAGTATCACGCATTTTCTCATGTGAAACTTGAGAATCTTAACACATTTGTTTCAAATTAAAACTTTCATTCAGTCTGAGCAGAATCTGAACTTGAAGCATTTTTGCCTTGTTCTGCATCTCAATCCCTGTTTTGTTAATTTATTTTGCAAAGGCGATACTTGATTGATTTGCATATGTTTGTAAGTATGTATGTACAACTTGGAGTAGGAAAGCAGCAACACCATTACATCAGCCTCAACACCTGCACCATGTTGACTGAAGCAGAAAAGACCATCTATTGTTTCTTTTTCTTATTAACATTTAACTTCCCAGCCTTACAAACTCTTTACTTCTCTGCCAGTAACAGAAATCATGCTGAGTCTATTTGACTTGTAATTTCCACTGTGACTGGAGAGACAGGTCTTAAAGAAAAAAAAAATAAAAAAACCAATGAAAATATCTTAACAAATATTCTTACAATTTTTATAATGACATTTGCCCCAAGTGCCCATTTGTGTGGAAAATGTTTAAATTGTTCCATTTTAAAAAGTCTACAGTCCTAAGGGAGCTTTTAGAGTTATATACAAAACATTTTCATGCAGATTGAGGGCATTAAGCACTTCATGCATGCAAGGCAAAAAAAAAAAAGCTTGAAGAAATGTTTCAAAAATAAAGCATGAATATTTTAAGTCTGAGACAGAGATCTTGTCCATCACACTCAGAGAGAAAACAAACTGAAAGGAAACCAAAGGGAAACAGCTGATAAACTACAGAACAGATAATTTCCAAAGACTTAGTCAGCATCTAATGTAAATGACTGTCACAATAATTCTTCTAATCTAAAATGTAAACGTTTAAAAAACACCTCATTTTGCACCACAGAAGTTTACGACTCTTTATGCTAAGCTATGTGTTTAGGCAGAACAGATAGTAAGGATCCAAGACAGCCAGCACTGGGGAAAACACTCACCATGGGTCACCCAGAAAAGAGCATTGTCTGAGCAAACACAAAATTCAGACAGGAACTGAGACCAGGATTGCTAGCCATGACAGCAGTGGGGTAATGGCCCCAGCCTTCCAACAGGAACAGTAGGGACAAAACCTGGTTTTAAAATGGATCTAGAGCCACTTGTGAAAAGGTTTAACAATCATCTGCAGCAGTAGCAATAGATGGGACTCAAAGATCCCAAATGCATCTGTCTTTAGATTCTGGCCCCTACCAAGAATGCAGCTGTGGGAATGGTGTTAGCTGGAGCAGCGTCTGAATACCTGGAAGACAGGCTACAAAGGAGCAAGCACTAAGACAAACCCCTGCGGGGCAGCAGGACTGCTTTGGAAATGTTTATTTTTAATTTCAAAACTTGATTCTGAAGAGATAAAGAGAAGCCCCAAGCAAAGGAACCAGAACAGCGATGTTGTCTACAGCATGATTTCATCCTCCCTACCTCATGAGTTGCTTATCAGCTCAGAAGGGACACTGTCAAGCTGAGCAGCCCAGCCTTGCTGTTGGGACAGCATGATCCCGCTGGAAGAATGTGGAGCTAGCAGGGTTTTTCAGGTCAGGCTGGGACCTGGTACAAGACTGCAGATTAAGCAACCTGAGTTAGTGAGGCAGGAGTCTCAGGAGCAGACAAATTTGCTCCTGGGAATAAGATTTGAAGTGCCTAACCAAGCGTTTCTGTAGGAAGGGATTGCCAGCCCTCAGTTTGTTCCTACTTTGACGTTCAAGGGATCAGAGAGGGTAACCTTTCTGTAAGTGAACAAATCATTCTAAGACAACATTCTGTGTCACCAATTTCTAATGCATACAAAAATACTCCAGAAAAACAAGTTTTTGGTTGCTGCATGGCAAAAACTCGCAAGACTGTTTTAAAGATCTGCTGTGGTTTTGCCTGAAAGCTCATCGATATTCAAGGCCCATGAAAAGCTGGCATTTTCTCACTGCTAGTGATCAAATAGCAATAGTAAACAAGTATCATGAAAAGAGGATCTAACTGGTGGACAGGTTCTTGAAACCTGAACACAACATTCAGACATTTGCCTGTCATCTCTGTGATCTTACGCCTGAGCTCTGTGGTTGATAACATAGATTATCTGTGAGTCTTTCTACTGTGTCTTATTGGAACACAGATCCCTAATAGCATCATTTAATATTAATTATCTACTACCAAGATGTAAATGAGAAAGTCCTATGACATTCTTATTGCCTCTCACAAAGATAAGCACCTAACACCAGCTGTTTTAAATGGAAATTTAATGATGGATAGTGTCTCACAAAACAAGGTAGATACACCACTGGGAATGTCCTCATGCCTCTGCTGTATTGGATGCATCATTCTTGTAAGTCAGCTATTAGCTGAAAAAAATAAAATGTCCATTAAAAAGCAGCACCAACTCTTTGAAAGTGCAGTAAACTAAGACACAGCTAAACTTTAACAGGCAGAAGAGGATTTTAGCTAGAAATTTCATCCTGAACTTCGACTTTGTCTAACTGGATTTCATACCTTCTAGAGAGCTGCCAAAAAAATCATCTTGGGAGTTAAGTTTGTGCCACCTTCTGTTACAAACCCCAAGGATGCACACAAAACTGTTTGGGTGAAAGTGATTTAGAATGTGTTTCTAACTATGCTTGAATAGGAGCTGCTTGTGGAGTTATTCACACAAACTATTTCCGTTTGTTAAAGCCATTATCCTGATCCTCTGACTACTCTCTCTGCACCTCCTTAAAAAGAAAAAAAGCCCCACACACACCCACAAAAAGACAGAGAACAATTTAAATGTTTTGATGTGACAAATGCCAGACTCCAAAACACATAAATGTGCTTGAACAATGCACTTAAAACTCTCATCCCAGTACCTTACCTCTTCAAATAAACCTCCTGAGCTCATTCAAAATGCAAGCACTTTAAACGTACCAACACAGAACTTTCTAGCTCTCATAAGAAGATAATGAATCACAAAGTTAACTTTTTGCTTTCAAGACAACTCTCAATCATTGCTTCAGTGATTTTGCTTTCAGTCTCACCCCGTCCCGATCCTGGCATGTTCTGCTCCAGACCACACACAGAGATCAGAAAGGCTTTGCTTAAGATTCAGAAAGAAGATAAAAAGTACCGGTGATTAGAAGTGTACTCTATCCTGCCTGAAAGGATGGAGGGGGTGGCTGATGGTGAT
>NW_010566418.1:0-248 GCF_000687285.1 Phaethon lepturus
AAAGCTCCTTTTGTTAGGCACTAAAAGCGGCCTTAAAATAATCATTAAAAATGGAATTAAATTAATTTAAAAGGGAGCCGTTCAAAGCTGGCTTTCTTCTAGCCCTGACAGGTTTTCCGTCCGGGTTTGCCTCACCTTAGGCGGGCCGGGCGCGAGCCCACGTCTGTCAGACCCACCTGGGGGACATTTCTTTGCCCACCCCCCTACAGAGAACGGTGCACAGGGACGTCTGGCTGGGGGGGACGGAG
>NW_010566418.1:342-1114 GCF_000687285.1 Phaethon lepturus
CCAGCCGGGAGCAGCAGTTGCTCCAGCCCTGGCTTGTCCTCGCCTTCCCAGCATGGGCAGCAGGACTGTGCTCCAGCTCTGAGGCTCTGCATGCAGAGCCCAGTGCACAGGGTGATAAATGTGCCAGCCTGGTCCTGGGTTATTTTTTGCCCGTTTCAGAAAATTATAGCAGAACTGATGGCTTTTCAGGCCAGAAGGGACCACCATGACCAGCCAGGCTGACCCCCTGCATTCCACAGCCCACTGCCTTGGCAGAAAACTCATCGCTTATGCTCAAGCTGAAACATATTTTTTAGAAAGATACTCAGTCTCCATTAAAAGACTTCGAGTGATGGAGATGCAACTCTGTCCCTGGGGATTCGTTCCAACGCTTAATTGCTGTGACTGCTAAAAATGTGCTTCTTATTTCTAATCTGGATTTGTCTTGTTTCGGCTTCCAACTAGGGATGTTGTAATGCCTTTTCCTGCTAGATTAAAGAGCCGTCTGCTATCAGAAATCTCTTCCCCATGCATATGCTTGTAGACCGTGAGCAAGCCACCTCTTGGTCTCTTCAATAAACTAAACAGCTGGAGCTTCTTCGCTCTGTCACTGTAATGCATATTTTCCACTGCCTTGACTCACTCCCAGCTCTTTTCTGAACCCTTTCCAAGTTCTCCTGCTCTGGTTGGAAGCACAGACGAGAGCACTGAAGGCAGCATCCTTGCAGCGGGCTGCTCGTGCCATGTGGCCGGGTAGCAACGTTTCTCCCTCCTCCTTTGCGGATGCAGCCGA
>NW_010566419.1:0-6235 GCF_000687285.1 Phaethon lepturus
TCCACACACTCCAGGAACCTCCCAGATTGTCACTTGTATTGAATTGTCACTTGTACCTTATCTCCCCACTCTCTCCAAGTTGTTCTGAAGATTAACTTTTCTGTAAGAACATTTTACAGTCCTGCACAAGGGATGTGGCTTATTTAAAGTACATCCATCCTTCAAATGCTTGACTGCCATTTAAGGCTGTGTAATTTGAACACTGCTCCTGCAACTGGTGAGTCCCCCAGCCTTAAAATCCTGCACCTTGCAGTGGTTCTTTGTTTTGCATCTGCTTGTTTGCTTAGAGTGAAAGTAACTGTGTTTATTGACAGCTAGCCTGCCTGATGTCAGGAGACATAATCAGGAGTCAAAAGACTTGGAGACCATCTGCTCTATTAGTTTCAGACCAAGGAAACCTAAGGCCAAAACAGCTGTGATAAAACAAGGCAGGAAGTCCCAGGCTAGCCCTGAGCATGTCACATCCATAGCGGGTGATGTACTTCTGAGAAAGCTGGATTCAGTGTAGTTCAGTTGCACGTTCAAGAGTGCAGATAAGGTGACTATGACCAGTGAGAGGGACAGTCATCTGTCACATGCTCCCACCACACAGTGAGTGAATAGACCTACTGAACAAGAAATTTAAAAAGGTAGGTGGGAACAGGTTTGGGATGTGACAATGCTCTTAAAATGTCAGGTAGCTCCCTTCAGCTGCAGAATGATCGGAATTCTTTCAGTTACCTTCAGGGACATTGGCTGAGCTGTAGCCAAGCCCAGCAACACCGCTGCCAAAGGACAGGCATAAATAGTTCACACAAAATCTCTTCTGGTCTAGTAGTTCCTAGCTCTTTTAGACAAAGTTGTGCTTGGTTTTTGTCCACTTGACGCATACTCATGCAGACTAATGGGTTCTGGCCACTCTTGCACCTCCTGAGGTCATGTGTTTGTCAGTGCATTTGGTCTATATGAGTTTCCTCCTTTTATGGTGCTTTCATTTCCTTACCACCTCCTGAGAAAATATATCTTTTCCTACGGCCCACAGGTTCTTTTTTTTCCTTTGTCATCAGCTTGACCAGCCTAGGGAATGGTGTGCTCTGCTCTCTGAATCGTGATGCTGGTGGAAAGGCCCTTCTCAAAGCTGCTAAGTTACTCTAGTGTAGACACCAAAAAGCCAAAGTCCTCCAAGGAAGAGTGTTTGGAAGCAGGATCTAGAAGGAAAGAGCTACAAATAAGGTTTTCACACTCAAGCAAAGGCAGAAGTTTTTATTTTAAAGGGAAATAGAGTGGATTTCTCATAAAAGCTAGCAGGAGATTATTAAAGCAAACTGTGAGAGATTACTGGAGAGAAATATGTGTTGGCAAGTGCCTCTCCCCCACTGCACATATCCTAAATACCATTGCTGGTTGTGTCAGCATGGCTGCCTAATAATGCATCATTTTAACAGCTTGGTTTTCTTTTGCAGTTCTCCGGAACATCTTCATCCTGTCATGTGTGCTCATTGTCTGCTCCCTCCTGTTCCCCGTTCTGTGGCATCTATGGATCTATGCAGGAAGTGCCAACTCCAACTTTTATTATGCCATCACGTTGACTTTCAACATAGGGCAGGTTAGTAGAGCGAGGTAAACAAGGCTGCACTTTGAGTAGGTCATTGGATCGGGTGTCCTGTCAGCAACAGTGGATTCTGCAGGACGTGTCTGGCTCTCTGCATCCCGTGTAGTCCTGCATAGCAGCTTCCTGCCTCTCCTTGCTCCAGCTGAAACCTGCCTAGTCCTCACCTTCTGGCACACTAATGGGGAAGAGTTCTTGTAGTATTTGAACTATAGCTTCACAATCCAGCTAGGCTGTACTGCAAGTTACGTGGTCTGTTGCTTGATAGCAGAGGAAAAGCATCTCAGTATGACATAAGAGCACATGTTAATGGAGATGGTGAGCTAAGAGGGAAATGGAAAAAACTGTGAGGCAGCAGCAGTGGGGCCAGACAACAGGCAAATGAGAACTGCCCGTACACGGGGACATGGCACCAGTTTTTGTAAGCATTATACCTCACTGAAACATAGAGTTGTGGGCACATGCAGGGTTCCAGTCATGCCAGGGACTTGCTCTCCCTGCTTTTCTCAAGACCATTCTAGGTACATGACTTTCACAAGCCCTAGAGAAAACAGCTTAGCGCCCCTGGAAGGTGGGATTCAATGTTCCTACAACCTTTTCCAAGTCCTTCTCTGAGCTATTTCTTATGTCCCTAAGCTGTGGGACAGTTTCACATGTGGGTGAGCAGGATGTTCATTTCATGTTCAAGTTGCCTTTATTTTGAATGTGCCTTAGCCATTTACATTTGTCTGCTTGTCCTAAAAGTAGAGGAGCAGTTTTGCCAGGGGCTGAAAATCATCTGCATATACATCCCCCACACCCTTGATAAAGGGGACAAACACCCATTCTGTAAAAGCAAAAAGAGACTCCATGCAGTGAGTGGGGTGAGAAGAAGTATAGAGAGACCTACTAAGAAGTGCTTATAGGAAATCACAGAATCACTAAGGTTCAAAAGACCTTCAAGATCATCAAGTCCAACCATTAATCCAGCACCACCATGTCCCCTAAACCATGTTCTGATGAAGCACCACATCCACACGTTTCTTGAACACTTCCAGAGATGGCGACTCCACCACCTCCCTGGGCAGCCTGTTCCAATGCCTGACCACCCTCTCAGTGAAGAAATTTTTCGTAACATCCAATCTAAACCTCCCCTGGCACAACTTGAGGCCATTTCCTCTCATCCTATCACTAGTTACTTGGGAGAAGAGGCCAACACCCTCGTCGCCACAACCCCCTTTCAGGTAGCTGTAGAGAGCGATAAGGTCTCCCCTCAGCCTCCTCTTCTCCAGACTAAACACCCTCAGTTCCCTCAGCCGCTCCTCAGAAGACTTGTGCTCCAGACCCCTCACCAGCTTCATTGCCCTTCTCTGGACACGCTCCAGCACCTCAGCATCCTTCTTGTAGTGAGGGGCCCACTCCAAATTGGGAGTGGTTCATTAGCTGTCTAACTACATGTCTTGCCATGGAATGAAAGGAATAGTAAAACTTTAATTACAGGTGGCAGGTATTGATATTCTATGAGGATTTTATTTCCTACCTGAGAAAGTCATAGCAGATCCTGCAAGTTTGGTGCTCTGTGTAAATGCAGACAGAGCAAAAATCTGCTTTCTGGTTTCCTTGTGAGAAAGAACTAGCTCACATCCCCACTAACCTCAGCTCTTTCTTTTCACATTAAGATATCTGCAGAGAAGTTTAGTTAAAAGTAAAATCGACCATATTGATATATGTCAGTAGTCAGCCATGGTGTTCAGCAAAACAAGCAGACAGAATAAGCATGGCTCTTTCATCCTTCCTGGCCACCTCTACCTTTCTCTGTCTGTTCTCCTTTGCACTTTCTTCTCTGACCTCAGCAGTCCGCAAAAAATCTGCCCCCCAGCCCCCTTGCCCCCCCGCCCTGCCACTGAGCCTTCTCCGCAGCAGCTGTATTTAACAGTAACCCAAGCAGGCTCTGGCTGGCAGCCTGACCCTCCCTCCGTCCCCTTAGCACTGCAGCATGCTTCAGGTGAGGTTCTCCCTGGAGTGAATTCCCCAGGGAAATGGATGAACGCCTTGTGCCGAAGCGATGCGCTAAAAGTGGCATCTGGACATTAAGACAGTAACTACTAGCTTGGTCTGGCACTGAAAAGGTTTTTCCATCACATAACTGTGATGCTGTTTCCAGATGGAGGTCAGCGTTCCTGGGGAAGGGTCGCACTGCAAGAGGCTAAATGGCAGGAGGCACTGCCAAGCCAGCCAGTTGCTGCCTGCACTTCCAGCAGCCCAGCCTGCAGAGGCAGCTGGCCGAGGTGACTGCTTTAGAAAAGCCACTGAGACCCACTCTGGAGTTCTCGGTGCTTTTAGGCAAGGGAGCAGTCACCCTATGGTGCAACCGAAGTGGGGCTGAGGAGGGGAGGGACCTTGTGATCTCCACGTCAGGTGTCCATGATCACTGCGTTTCTCTGCGAGGCACTTCAGCTGTGATTTCAGACGGCAGCGTGGCCGGTGGCAACACCAACCTGAGGTATGCCCACCTCCCGAGCAGCACGGGGCAGTGCCAACACCGTGTGCGTGGCAGCCAGGGGAAAACGTGGGGGATCGATAGCCAGCTCTCTTCACCACTGAAAGGGAGACAGCGTGCAAGCGTATGCACAGGGTTGGCTGCCCCACAAAGAGCGCACGGCAGCACAGGGGCAGGAAGGAGAGGCAGAAGTGATGGGGGTGGAAGAAGTGCTTTTATCTGGTGTTGCTCCTGGATGTTGTACTGTGAAACCACAGCCTTGACGTTTCAGCTCTTCTCTTCACTGCTTAGCCTGGTAAGTATTATTTTGTTAAACTGCTAAAGTTTCTGCTTGCTAAGGCTGACCTGGAGAGCTGTGGTATTCCTTCTGCTGCCTGCAAGCTTCTTACCCTTTCTGAGTAGAAATGGCAGTTGAAAAACAATCAATCATAATTGAAAAGCGCTTAAGAGCAGTCAACAGCAGGAGAATTGCAGCACTGGGGTTGAGCTGCATGACAGTACTCACATGGAAGGAGTCCTGTGGGTGAGGCTGAGATGGTCTGTAAAGCTGTGGCACAGATGGACTTGCCATGATAATTTTGGCCAGTTAATGGAGCTATTGTCTCCTTAGCAGAGAGGTTTGTGAGAACATACCGGTAGTGCAACAAATAATAGATTAGTTTAAGTCTCCCTTGAGTTAATGCTGCAAGGCAATGGACAAGCAGTGTTCACAGGATCGCAGTGTCTCCTCGCAAAGTGTGATGAACAGTCTAAGAACTTCTTAAATCCCTTCAGGGCCTGTCACAAACAGATGTCCCTTTTTATCATTTGTTCTGAAGCATCACTGATGTGTCTGAACATCTCACTTCTGCAGATCTTGCTCATCTCGGATTATTTCTATGCCTTTCTCCGGCGGGAGTACTACCTCACTCATGGACTCCATTTGACAAGGCAAGATGGGACAGAGGCCATGCTTGTTTTGAAATAAGGACTGTGCCCACCATTCCTTGGGACATGGACCACTCTAAGGAACATGCAAAGATTGGGGTATGTGGGGTGGGTGGGGAAGGTTCCCGAATGAGGTCTGACTTACTTTGGGAGCGATACCTACTGAAAGAAAGGGCTGAGGACCTTCTGGGAATACCTTCCTGAGCTGTGGGCTCAGTGCAGAGACTGTGAGCTACAAGTAGAAGCTGCAGTGCCTCCACTGGAGCATCTCCCTTCTTCCCTCAGCTGTGCTTTTCACTGCGACCTCAGCCATCGACTCCAGGCAGTCCAGCAGGAACTGGAGAAAGTGTCTGAGCTAAAACCAGGGCTGAACCTCTGGCCCAGACAGAGCTCAGACCAGACCATCAACTGTTTACTATCACTGCTTCTTGGAGATGTTTGCTTCTCCTGGAAACTTCCCCTTCACTGCTTTGACCATTAATGCTCCTGCTTGGCACAAGGCAATCTCTGGGTACCTGGTGCCTAAGCCCTGGATGCAGATGCCATTTCTTGGTTCTCCTGCTGTTGTGGGATCTGGAAAGATCACATGTGCTCAGGCACAGTGGTTGCTTGTGAAACAAATGGTGACCAAGGATGAATGACTTGTTGGAAGGAGGAGCTGAAGTTGCTGCCACAGGTAATAATCCTGGAGCTCAAACACCAGTAAGAACTGGGTCTGGGGTGGAAGCAGGAGCAGGGTGGGTACTGGGTGACTGCTGTATCCCGTTGAAGCAACACAGACGCTTCCGTGTCAGGAGCTGCGCAGAGGCATAACAGGGCCTCAGAAGAAGGAACACTACCATGGAGATAGACACCCGCTACTCCTTGTTTCTGTAGGGTAACAGAGCTTGGCAAGGCAGGGCTCACACTGCACCGGTGTGATTGCTTGAGGCAGCAGCTTGGCTGTGGAAGGAGCAAGCTGCCTGCCTGGGCTAGGGACCAGGAGGTGTCAAATCTCCCCTTTAGGGCACCAAACCAAATCCAGAAGGAGCCTCAGCCACCACTGTTGCGGTGTCAGGCTCCAAGTGTTCCACAGCCACTTAACGCTACGGGATATGTACTTCCCTGTGTTGCCCTCTTGTGAGTACAGCGGTGGTACCTTGTGGCTGGGCACGGAGGTCTCCGTTACAGCACTACGCCTTGGTTCCCCCCACGGCTCCCCTCTGTCCAGCCCCTCCCTCGCCCCAGGCGGCCGCTGTCTG
>NW_010566419.1:6266-6466 GCF_000687285.1 Phaethon lepturus
CCCCTTGTCTGCCCAGCCGGTACAGAGCAGCTGAGAGACAGACGTGCCCGGGCGGTTCTGTAAACGGCTCTTCTTTCTTTCTGGACAATTAAATCTTTTGCCTTACTGCACTGCTACTAGCGCTTTGGTGGAGGGGTGTTAAGCGGAGCCCAGCTCGGGCCCCCGCGCTCAGCCGCGGGGGCGATGCCGCGCAGCAGCCC
>NW_010566420.1:0-224 GCF_000687285.1 Phaethon lepturus
AATGACTCAGCCTCACCCCGGCTTGCCGACGCCTGTTATTTCTTTCGAAAACCAGGGTGACATGAGTCATTTGGTCACACCAGCGTGAGGTCAAATGCTTTGGGCTCCCTGCAGCTGGCCCAGCTGTGCAGTTTGTCCTCACCCCGCTGGCTGCAACGGGGCCACGCTCATCCTCTGCGGTCCCCGTGCCTGCAGCTGGAAACGCCAGGCTGTGGCACCGGGAC
>NW_010566420.1:301-929 GCF_000687285.1 Phaethon lepturus
CTCCCCGCCAGCAGCCAGCCACAGCAGGGGCGCACAATTTTACTGCAATTCGCTCGAGCAGGGGGCACCCACCAGGGCCAGGTCACCCTGACATCCTATTTCCCACACCCCATCACCTTGCTCACCGGGCAGGGCTGGCTGCAGTGCTGCAAGGGGGTGCGGGAGGAGAGGTATCCCTGCTGGGGTCACCCCTGCCCGGCTGCACCCCAGGGGTTGCTGCAGGTTTTGGGGCTGATGGCAGGGAGGGGGATTGCTGACGGGGCACACAGCCGGGGAGCAGCAGCGCAGGCACCGACCGCAGGGCTGAGCCCGGCTGCACTGAGCACCCGCGGGGAGTCACACCAACAGCCCACCGCTCTCGGTGCCCCAGCTGCCCATCCGGCGGAGTGCTGCCTTCCGAAGTCATGTCACCCAGGGTTGGGCTGACTTGCTGACACAGGGCATGCCCTTGCTCAGCAATTCATTTGGATGCAAGTAGCATTTGCATATTAATTACTCCGCCTAAGTAACACTACATGTGGAGGAAGAGCAAGTGCTTTTCCCCTACTCTGAAATTAACTCCATTTATAGACAAGCTCTTTGAGACAGATGAGGCTTAAAGCACATACCAAGCTACTGCCTACAGTTT
>NW_010566420.1:978-5457 GCF_000687285.1 Phaethon lepturus
AGCCCAGGGGTGCCCCAAATCAGAGCAAGGGGGCAGAAGCGCTATGCTAAGTAATACAGGGACACTCCCACACTGGCTACCCTCACGTGTGGGCTTTCCTGCGGGCTGGCACAGCACCCGATACCTCCCTGAGCTGGTATCCGGGTGGGTGGGAAGGAATTTGGACCCAGTGGATCCAATTACCACGCACAGCGCTGCTTTAAGGAGGGACACGCCGCCGTCGCAGCGCTAGCAAAGGCACAAGTCTGGCGTTGAGACTAGCGATTGCATCCAAAGGGCCCGGCTGCACCCGGACCCCGCGCTGGCTGAAGGCACCTCGCGCCGAGCGAGCAGGGCTGCAGCGCTCCGCAGCCTGGAGCCTGCCCCGCCGTCAGGGGAAAGGAAGGGGCAACGAGCGGCTCCCCCCAGTTCATCTGCGGGTTTGAAAGCTCTTCCAGAGAGAAGGAACAAGAGGGAGCTGTGTAAAAGGAAGCTGAGAAATATTTAAATATTTCAGTTTCCAGTTTCACTTGAGTCATTTGGAATGGAAAGTTTCCATTGCCCAATAAATCTAGCACACTCATTTAAAAGAAAAAAAAAAAAAGAAAAAGGCCAACTTCTGGTGTTGGCCTGAGGAACATAACAGTGCAGTGGAGGTGCTGACGTGCACCACCCACCAGCAGGTACATGATGTTCTTGGCCCAAGCTGAGGCCAAGGAGGGGCACAGGGCAACGGGGCGGGCACGGGGCAACGGGCATGCTTGCCGCCCAGGGAGAGCCCACTTGCTCATGCTGGCAGAGCTAATGCAGAGAAAAATTTAGGCTTGGATCAGAGCAGGTGGGGGGGTGGAAAAAAGTGCACCTTTGGATGAAATGGCCAGGGTGCAGGCATGCTCAGCTGTGGCTTCTGTCCAGGGAGGGCACGTTTTACTTTGGACATCCGTGGCAGGGATCGCTCCAATGCTGGATTACCCTGAAATCTAGGGGCCCACTGCTCAAAGCGCAGGTAGCGGGATGGAGGATCAGCTCTACCTGCCCGGGGGCCTTCTGCCACTCCCCACAAGTGGGCCTTATTCCTAATGGTATGCTTTCCAGAGGTCTACATTCCCCACATCAGGTTTTGGGATAATAAAAGGAGGTTTTGGGGAGAAAGAAGGAGGTTTATGTGCATGTGGACAGCTATTTTCAAGCAGCCCTCAGCCATCCTGATGGCTCCTACATGCAGGAGCCAGAGAGGGAAGATGCTGCCAGACCTTGTCATTTGCCCCACGGCAGGTGCCCAGAGCTGCTCTCCCCACAAACTGAGGCCGTGGGGTGCCCTGTACAGGCAGCCTCAAGGTGGGGGCGTGGGATGAGGAGTCCCCTCTGCATCCCTTGGAGCATCCTCAGGGGCCTCCCCGCTCCGAGAGCACCCAGCGCCTGCCTGTGGCCAGCAGCCCTCCCCGGCACCTTTCTGTGCACCACCGACACCTCTCTGTCAGAAAACCCTTTTCAAGATTAAGGCCACTTTGATGCCAGAAGGGTGCTCCTGTGGTCCCGTCTCCCCTCCGTCCCAGCCTCCCTCCAGCAACACAGCAGGGCTCTGCAGCCGAAGGAAGAGCTTGCGTGAGGACCATGGGTGCAAAGGTTTGGGGAGCCGGATGCTGCTCGCAGCAGATAAGGACGTGTGTGTATGCCTCAAAGGAAGTAAATGGAGCAGGCACCTTGGCAGCACCTTCTTCCACACCCTCAAAGAGACGTGGGGGACAAGGGAGAACAAAACCAAGGTAACCCGGAGCCCCACCAGCCCCGTCTCCCCAGCGCTCACGGCTCTCCCGGGGGAGGCGGAGGGGGGATTGCACACTCTGAAGGGCATGAGTGGGCACACGCAGGCTGTAGGGCATCTGAGGGGTGACCCACCTGCCCCCTCCCCGGCTCGTACACACCAGACCCTGCAAGCTCAGGGAGCGGAGGGAGGAGAACAGGGAGGGCTCTTCCTGGAAGACGGTGGGCAGAGCTCAAACTGCCGGAGCTGCACACCCGCTGTCACCCTGATGGACACCAGAGCACCCAGCAGCGGGGCCAGATAGATGCCCTGCCCCAGGTGAGGGAATAACTAAACACGGGGAGGTCCTCCTCCACCTGGAGATGCGGCTGTAGTGCAGAAACTGTCTCCTAAAGACAGCATCAGGCCCCCGGTTGTTTTCGTGGGGCCGAGACACCGGCAGCCCACGGCAGGGCTCTTGCCCAAGCCCTGTGGGCCGGGTGGCAAAGCAGCATCACCTCCCCGCAGCGGGTGAGGGGGGTAGCACCCGTTCACAACGCTGCCACTGTGTTTCTGGGCAGATGATGACGGTGGTCCAGATACTCAGAGAGCTTCCTGCCCAGGCTAGAGAAACAGAACTACTACAAATACTGCTATTTCTGGTCAGTCTGAGAAATAGCATCTTTCCAGTCCCTCCTGCCCTGTTGCAGCACTGGCTTTTAAAGAGCAGGCAGGGCAGCGGTATCTGTAATGCTCTCCTCATGACAATCTTGCATTTACAGCCAGAAACTATTGAAACTAATAAAAGCTATTTACATCCAAGGCACAAGAAATCTTGCAGACAGAGCACTGCAATTTGAAAAGAGACGGCTCTGTAATCACCAGGAAAGACTTAAACAAACAGGAAGGAAACCATACCATTAAGAATATCGAATAACAACAGAGAGAAAAACAACATGGCATCACTAACAACAGCAGCAGCTGTGCAGTCACAGATGACTTTCTCAGCTCAGTACATGCTAAGGAGTCAGGCCGGAGGGCTGGGAGAGCTGGGTCCAGGTCTGCCTCTCCCACCCCTCCACTGCATCACCTTGGACAACCCATTGGCCATCCTTTCGCCCCATGCAGCAATAGAAGTAAGGAGAAGTCTAGAATATGCAACACCACAGTCACGCCTCTCCCCGCTCTCCCAAAATGACGCACAGTACTACCTGTGCCAAATGGCCATGCTTGGAAGGAGAAACTACAGCTCCGCCACCTTGAAAGTCCTGCTAAATCCAGCTCACGTCTTACCTGGTGCTTGCAGACTCTCGGAGGTGGGTCAATACTTACAGTGCATTCATGTCTTGCCCAGGCCAGGGAGAGGGTCTAAGAATGCTTGTGGGGATGTTGTAATGACATGGAAATGGAAGGAAGAAAAAGAGGGAAACCGGGTGATTCTAATGGTGATCTTCTTTCAAAGCACTACCATGTGCTTTACATCACAAGTGTTCCCAGTGAGAGTCCAGCACCTGCGTTTCCTTGGACCGGGGTTTTGTTATAGGACTTTTCCAGCTCGTGAGAGCTGACTACTGGGGAAAAAAAAATAAAAATCAATAAAATTTAAGTTTGAATTGCAGCCTCTTGAAGAGTGATATTTAGATTGAGCTGTTGCCCAGTGTATGTAAATAAGAACCATTATATTGTTCCCACATAACTCTGCTGTCAGCATTACAAGACTCTTGCTGGGCTGACGTTAGTGTTTCTGTCTATTAAGCCTGAGAATTTGGCACATATTATAGTTTTCCTTTATCATTAGTCACAGACCAGATCAGTCTCTCTGTGAACAGGGAAAGGGATGCACCTGTTCGTGCCTCTGAGTTTTGTGCAAAATTTCAGCGTAGGCTTAGTGCAGCAAGTTTGTGGGTACACGAGCAGCCTCTCAAAGAGCTATGTCACACCTGTGGTGCCTGTGACACAGCATAAAACAGAAATATATACTAGGGCTCTCCCAGACTGCTTTAGGCTGTATTTTAACTAGTGAGTATTGCCAAAATTTGTGTTTGTTCTTATTTCCTATTCAGAAAAACACACCCAGACCCCCAGAGCCCTCCTGTTCGCTAACCATGTTATGCAGCGCTCAGTGAGCAGACACTGGATTTGGATGCTAGCATGTTTTTCATAAATTACATGTATTTTGGATGTAAACAGTGACTATTTGTTGAAGCACTGTTTTCTGTTTTCTTGTTTTGATTGTAGGCTGAAGGTTCAAAGAAATTCAATTTGAGAACACCAAGAGTGACCTTTGCTGTGGTTTCCTAAGTAAAAGAGGAAAGTTAAATACTGTAACACAAACAGGGATGTGGTCCTCCACTTTGCGTGGAAAAAATCTGCCCTCGTTAAATCCTAGCAAATGAAAGCAACCAGTTGCTACAGCTTCTCCACGCTGAGATCACATTAATCATAGGATCATGGAATCATTTAGGTTGGAAAAGACCTTTAAGATCATCAAGTCCAACCGTTAACCTAGCACTGCCAAGTCCACCACTAAACCATGTCACTAAGCACCACATACACACGTCTTTTAAATACTTCCAGAGACGGTGACTCCACCACCTCCCTGGGCAGCCTGTTCCAATGCTTGACAACCCTTTTGGTGAAGAAATTTTTTCTAATACCCAATCTAAACCTCCCCTGGTGCAACTTGAGGCCATTTCCTCTTGTCCTGTCACTTGTTCCTTGGGACAAGAGATCAACACCCACCTCACCACAACCCC
>NW_010566421.1:0-215 GCF_000687285.1 Phaethon lepturus
AAAGCATCTCCCTTTAAGTTACGCTGTCCCTTCCGTTTTTGTCTTCTGCCTGTTCGTTTTTATTCTGTCCTCTCTTTCTTTTTAGGTCTCTGCCTCCATAGAACCAAGACATTTTGTTCTTGTAAACCAGCCCATGCAAAATTTTCTTTTCAGGGTCCTTACAGAGACTGTGAGGCATGCACAGTAGGCTCCTCTCAGCAAGGAAATTGCTGGCA
>NW_010566421.1:342-591 GCF_000687285.1 Phaethon lepturus
CATCCCTGGCGTTTCATTGTGCTTCAGAACAGGCGAGGGAGGGGGCTGGAAGAGGGTTAGTGTGTGGGTTTCTTCTTAAAGAAGGTGTTTTTTTCCTTCCCTCCGCTTCTTGGCTGTGTTTTGAATTGAAGATAATGAGAACAGCGTCAACACCTCTGTCTCAGGAGGGTGAGAGAGTTAGCCAGAGGCTGTAAAATGTAGTAAGCTGAGAGGGGAGAATCCACCACAAGACAATCCTGGGGGCCCCTT
>NW_010566422.1:0-314 GCF_000687285.1 Phaethon lepturus
CTGCCCCTACGCTCGGAGGCCGCCTGCTTGCGCCGCTCCCCTCCGCCCTTTTAAATCACAACTGCCTTCCCGCGCCCCGAAAGCATCACGCCCCTTAAATCTGCCCTGAGTTAGCAAGGACCTGGGACAGGACTGACCCCCAGGAGCACGATACATGGCCGACGCAGGCATCCGGCAAGTGTTTAAATCCCCAGGGTCCCCATTTGCTCCTGGCTTAGTGTTTCTCGTGAGCCCGAAAGAGGGGGTGTCATTGTCGTCCCCCCCCCAGTAGCTATGGTGCCGAGCCCTGCTTCGACCCGCTGCTTGGCGGCGGG
>NW_010566422.1:780-1062 GCF_000687285.1 Phaethon lepturus
GCAGAGACAGTGCTGGCAGCTTCATCCCTCCTGCTGGGAACTTCTCAGCCAGACCAGCATTTTCCTCTGTTCACCCTGGAGGACAGTGATTCCCCATAGCAACAATCTCCTCCTCATCCCCAACACAAATTAAATATTTGGGCAGGACTCACCCCAAGCCCCTCATCCCCTGCGCAGTGACGGGTGGATGATGCCAAGTACTCCGCGCAGAGCCACGACGCGTTGCTCTGAGGGTGTGCTGGGCTGGTTTTGCGATACCTTAAGGCAGTTTCTTGCTCTGAT
>NW_010566423.1:0-12693 GCF_000687285.1 Phaethon lepturus
GCAAGGGGGAGGTGTGGGCAAAAACGTGCGGCTATTTCATATGCTTACGAACAAGTAGGTTTTGTGCAGGGCAAATCCTGTCTCTTAAACCTCTTTTCTTAAAACTCTCTTCAGACCACGCTGCAGACAGATGAGGTGAAAAATGTTCCGTGTGGTACCAGGTGAGACATTCAGCCTTTACACCCTGCAGTCCTTCATTTCTGCTAGAACACTTTCAATCCTTTCCCTTTTTCCCCCCCTGCTTGCTCCAGCGTGCTTTAAAACATCTGGATTCGTTTTCATGGACTGGATTTCCCAGTACCCCCCCAGCTGAAATCAGTGGATGGCTTTGTAATGCATCGCCCAAGCTGATGAGCCCTGCTGGGTTGGTTCGTGTGCAGCCAACCCTCAATGTCTGCATTGAGTTTTCCAAGCCTGGGCCCATGTTTCATGATCCAGTTTCTGGAGACACACATAATTGAAACCAGGAGCCTGGTGCAAGGAGTGAGGGTTGGGGATTTGGTGGGTGCTGCAGCGGTGCTGCACGCCGGTGTGGATGCTGCGCTCAGCCCTCTAGAGGGAAGTGTCCTCCACTCAGAAGCTGCATGGCTGCACAGGCAGAGCACTCGGCCTCAAGCAAAATTCTTTTTTTTCTCCTTTTTCTTCCCTCTGCAGTGGAGGAGTGATGATTTATTTTGACAGAATTGAGGTGGTGAATTTCCTCATCCAGAGTGCTGGTGAGTTCTTCTCCTGCGACCCTGAAAATCCTGCAATCCAGAGTTCTTTGTGCTCCTGCTAGTGTGGGATGAGGTGAAGACGTTGTGTGTGGCTGTGCTTTGATTTGGAGCAGGGGCGTACCATGAGTATTCCCCTGGGTACCTTGTGAAGCCCTGTACTTCCTGGGTGGAAACTTTAAACCAGTCCTCGCAGAAATTTTGTGTGTCTATCTTTTTTTGCATGTGCTTGTTTTATGCTGCTAGTTGCTTCACTAACACCTGAAATTATTTGTATTATTATGGCCCCACCAGGCTTTATGCTTCATGTTATTCAAATTCTGTTATTATTTCAAACTCAGATTTATGTTATTCAAATTCTGATTTGAATAACGAGGTGTGCAAGAAGTAGGGGAGACAGGGTGTCTATGAGCAGAAGGCTGCCACTGAGGCCCAAGGAGAATGACCTGTGCAACCTTTTTTTCCCCAAATTCTTTGATTTTTCAATCTCCTGTTGGTTACAAGTATGGTATAACTGCCTGGCTCATTGGTGGCCTGCTTTGAGACCCCTGCTTTACCTCAGCTGCAGGATCCCCTTTCCCTGCTGTTCGTAGACCACAGAGCCCCTGTATTCTGCGGCTCAGACACAGCCCATATGTCATCTTAACAGAGATTTGCAGATAATGTAGGTAGATAGATTTTGTAGGTAACGTAGGGCTGTTATTAGTTAGGTATCCTTCTGTTTACAAAGGATACGATGGAATATCAGCTAGGGTGTCGTGAAATACTAGCAATATATAAAACTCCCCTGAACAAACTATTTGTTTGTGGTGCAGGCTTCTCTTGCACGTGGATTCCTCATTTCAGATTGGCACCCCATCTCTTGCTGCTGTGACTCAGCCATAAGCTTTCCAACCCAACCCGAGACGTCCCTCCATCCCAGCTGTTAACACGGGTTTCTTCTTTTGTAGTATATGACATAGTAAAGAACTATACTGCTGACTATGACAAAGCTCTCATCTTCAACAAGATTCACCATGAGCTGAACCAGTTTTGCAGTGTCCACACGCTGCAGGAGGTCTACATTGAGCTGTTTGGTGAGCTGCCCCTCTGACCTTTCGCTGTTGGATTGATGGCTCCTTGAGTGATGTTTCTGATGGTTATTTGCATGATCTGTTGGTGCAGAAGTCGCATCAGCCCAACTGATGGGCTTTTTACCTATTAATCCAGTGTCTGCTCTGTTTGGAATCAGGATTGTTAGCCAGCTACCATCATTTACTCCTTGTTACCTTTTGGTGCTGAGTGCTTCAGTGTGTTCTAACAAAAAAATCCAAACCCAAACCTGCCAGTAGGAGCGGAGGGCTTTAGGGAAGAAGGGAGCGGTAATTCTGCTATGTTCTTTGTCTGTTTAGCAAATGTGACTTGTTGAATCAGTCACAGGCTTTGCTAGTCCAGATGGAAAGCCAGTCTTTTGCTCTTTGCTGTTACAGAAAATATGAGCAAGCACTCCCTGGCCTGCGGGTTTGATTAGCTTTGTGTCATGCACGTTGCTGCAACGCCTGGGCACTGCGAGTGAGTGCTTGCTGACCTTCCCTCCCTTGCTTCAGGCTGCTGGGAAATCAGGCAGCACAGACCTTGGGAGAACACATTGCAAGAGACTGTCTGAAGAAAAGTTGTATTTTCTTGGTAGAAATAGACCAGTTGCTGCCAGTGCTGAGTGTTTTTTGTTTAGGGCTTTGGACTAACAAGAAATTCCTTACAGTGTTTCAGCACTGCTGACTTGTGGACAAAGTATTGCTGTGAATGGTTTTGGACCCTAAATGGTCAGAATTTGTGCCTGAAAGAACACAGGGTATTTGCAAACTCCTGCTCTCTGTTCAAACTGGACTTCCCAAGAAGCCTGGCTATCCGCTTCCTGACAGGCCTCTGCACAAGACACAGAACTACGGCTCAGTTCCCCTCCAGTTCCTTTATGGGACTGCTGGCGGGTGTACTGGTTCTCTGCTGATGGAGTCTCCAGATGTCGGCAGCTGCTGACGACAACTGCTTGAAATGGACTCAAAGCCACTGATTTGCACAGAAGGAACTTGTATAAACTCCTGTGTAACTCTTTGTTTGAGCTGAATGTTTTCTGGCTCAGGAGTTCTGAAATGGGGCACAGCCCATTTCGAGCAGACTTATGTCATTCTCTGCGCCCACATCTGCAGGCAGGTGCAGGAAACTGATAACAGCTGTTTCCTAAACTCCTGGCTGAACTTTATTATGAGTGTGAGTTCCAGATAGCTAAACTGGGACCAAAGCAAATAATCAAGGAGTGCGATGTGATCATTTTCAAGGCCATTACATTTTTATTTTCCCTTTGCACTTCTCAGCCGGCCCTAACTGGAAACACTGCTATCCTTAGAGCTTTTCCTTGAAGCAAGGTTTTGGTTTGTGTTTCCTTTTGAAATTTCTTAGCTATGCTGGAGCTAATCAATTGAGCCAAACAGACTTTACTGATTTTTTTTTTTTTTCAGCCTATTAAAATAACTAATGCCGCCATTTCACATTTCTGCCTTTCCATTTTCTTTGTCTCCTGCTGGCACAGATGCAGTTCCTAATCAGTCACGATTTAGCTGGACCACATTACTTCAGGATCTAGTTGGGAAGATATCAATGGGGGAGTGGGTTAGAGCACAGATTCTTTATCATAAAGATGCTACTTCTGGCTCAGAAAGATTCTGAGCTGCAGGTTATGGAAAACTGGAAGGAGTTTTATCTTATGCCTGCCATGGTCCTACAGTCAGTCCCAAGTGTTTGGTGCTGCTCAATGCTGCTTGACATGCTGAGACAGGTGGGAACCTGCCTTGGGATCAGGGATGGTTTTTCTCAGCCCATCACTTCTACACCAAACTTAAACTTGTAGAAATCTGAGCCATTCCAGCTAATTCTGTATGTGTTGACAGCAAGCTGCCTTGCAGAGTTCTTAGTTACTTTTCTTTTTCCCCCAATCAGATCAGATTGATGAAAACCTTAAACTGGCCTTGCAGCAAGATCTAACTACAATGGCCCCTGGATTAATTATACAGGTAATCAGGATTCACTTTGGGATGTCTGAGGTGCAGATCATAAGGAGGGCTAAAGGCTAAAAGGAAATAGGAAGCTGTGAAACTTTTTTTAGAAAATTGCTTTATAATACAGACAGTTCAACTTGAGGAATGAGAACAGTATCCTTTCCATCCCCTCTTAGCTTTGATGTGTTGGGTTTCTTTTGGTGTTATTCTGGGTACTGGTTTACCCAGGTTATAATCTCCTGTCATGTGGGAATGAATGATCTCCTGACGTTTGCTCTGTGGAGTTTGGACCTGGTCACAGTTTCTGCAGCATGTGAAAGCTTTGTGTGGCAGAGCGTGCCCTAAGCGTTAGCTCCCCCATCCTCTGCAGCCTATGGGGCCATTTGGCTTTTGATTGTTGGCTGCTTGCCTATGTTTTTTTCGGTCTCTCTTTCCAGGCAGTTCGAGTTACAAAGCCAAACATCCCTGAAACAATCCGGAGGAATTATGAGCTCATGTAAGTGCCTGAGACTTGCACCTTTGTGTTGCCAAAAGGAATCGGTCATCCAGATTAATGTGTTTTCACAGCATGCAGTGATCGGAGTGCCCTCTGCCAGGCCTGCTCTCAGCCTCATGCTGCCATTCAGAAAGGGTCTGGTGAGGCAGCACCAGATGAGCACGTGTCTGTCACTGTAAGTGGCTGGCAGGTCACTGCTGAGTTAGAAGGTATTTCTCCATTTTGAACACTTGAGCACAGAAATTATTTGCCCAAGGGCTCCTTGCTCTTGACACTGGTCCTATTCTAAAGAGGCCTCCCAGAGCATGTGAGTGGCAGGTGGATAGATTCCACCACTAATCCTGTTGTTTGACTAGGATGGAGAAACTGTTGATTCAACAGGCTGAAGACTTGCAAAGCTTTGAAATAACTTTCTTTAATAGCACTTGACGTACTGATCCCTTTTCAATGCTCTGAGCCAGCTGCCTTCTCTTGCACTTGATCATTCAGAAATGCTTATGTTCTCTGAGCACTCTGCCAAGAGAGTCTGTGTAGGCCAGAATAAGACCCCTCTCATCCATTTTGCTTCCCTAGCATTTCACATGACCTTTTGGTATCGTGGTATGTCATGTGCGGTATGGTCATGATAGGCAGAATCCCAAATCGGCCTGTTATCTGTTGCCATAAATACAGCAGGATATGTGTTAAGAGAGTCTTGTTCTTGACTCTAATCTCCTCCCTGATTGGGAGACAGAGCAGGGTGTTTTATTTATATACACACACTTTTAAAACGTATTAGTGTATGTACAAAACAGTAAGATAGAAAAGGCTTTAGCATGTAAAATGCACAGAGCCATTTGATTGAATGAAGCGTAATTTCAAAGCTATATACTTCCAAATGAAGAAGAATAGCTGTCCGTGAGGGCAAGGCTTTTACAGGATTTTAATTTCTTACTTCATTTAAATAATTTCCTCATTAACAGTAGCCCAAAAAACTTAGATGTGTATGGTCTGTGCCCTGCCTCTTGTAGAAGGTATTATCGCAGCCTGCAGAGAGTAACAGGGTGTGTTTCACACTGACTTGACTGAAAAGTCTTCCTGCTTTGGAGGGGAGGAAAAGATGCTTTGATTTAGAAAAAAAGCCCTGTATGTGCAGGTACATGCACTCTCCTGGTTGCTGCTTGCCTTAAACGTGCTCGAAGGAGGGCTGAGCCAACAGCTCATCCTGGAGATGCGGTAGGCCAGACCACTTCAGTAAGCTCACGTTTTGTAACTGGCTTCTTCTGGCTCACTAGGGAGAGTGAGAAGACAAAGCTGCTGATTGCAGCACAGAAGCAGAAGGTGGTGGAGAAAGAAGCGGAGACAGAAAGGAAGAAAGCCCTCATCGGTCTGTACGTCTTTGCTTGAAGGCAGTAACTGTAGGGGTGTGTGGTGGGGTGGGCAGCAAAAAGAACCCAGACGTTGGGGGGAGATGCACCTGGTGCAGTGTTGGATGGTCTCTCTGCTGCATCTGTTTTGCTGCTGATCTGAAATCTTCCAGAGAAACTCAAAGAGTTTTTCAGGTGGGTTCCATCTTTGCCCACAAATGTAGACTGATGCCTGCTGAGGGCTGAAAATTCTTCCCACAAATTTATTTCCAGCAGAAGGGGTTGGTGGGGACTTTCATGGGTGAAGTTGCTTCTGGCATTAGGGAAACCTTGTGACAACAGTGTGGATGTGTTCTTTTTCATTTCAGAGGCAGAAAAAATTGCACAAGTTGCTGAAATAACTTACGGACAGAAAGTTATGGAAAAGGAAACAGAGAAGCGAATTTCAGAGATTGAAGGTGAGTGGTGAGCTTTCCAATATGTAAATGTTCTGTGGTGAATTTTACCTGAAGATCCTGAAGCAGCTCACCTTGAAGTGTGTGTATTGACTGTGTTCTACACAGCCTATTTTGCAGTAGAGTTTTCAGGGGGGCAGATCAGTCAGCATAGAAGGCGGCAGTCAGGATACTTGGGCAGTGACAAAGTTAGTGAAGCTTGTCTCTGGATTCTTAGCTGATTCTTCATATAATGTAAGTGCAGGAAGTATAGTTGTCACAAGTCCAGAGGAAGGGAATGGCAGACTTGTGTCTTCCTAAAAGAAGTTGTGACAGGTTTTAGATAATGGCTGCAGGCTCTCACAGAGAAGTAGAAGCATCCTAGAATATTACTGTGCAGTCTTGTGAGGGCAGCCATGTCTCTTGCTTATCTGCAACAGGGTAGTGTTGTGGAAGCTTTGTATCCTTTTCTTGCTTAGGATTCTTCTAGAACTTGTCTCTTTCTTGGAGGGAAGAAGAGGTGTGGAAATTTATCTTTAGTTTGTTTGTGTAGCATGAAATATTTAGAAAACAAAGTCTGGCTATTACACACTCTGCAACAGCAGAGGTCTGTTATGTAGCTTCTGACTCCTAAAGGTTGAGAGACGAAAGGGGTAGTGTCTTCTTTTGGAATTGTAGTACTTTGCTTTAACCAATAAATCTGTAATATCTCTATTTAGTTTGCATTTTTTCTTTTTCATTCTCCTTTAGTTTTGCAGCTAACTACTTTTAGGAACTAGGATTGACCGGATGCAGGAATAGGAATGTTTCTTTGCAGACTGTGCTTCTTGAAACTCTTTCTCAAGGTGATCTTTCTAGGTGGTTGTACTATTAAGTTAAGATCATGTCCCTCCACCTATCTGATACAATGCTTTGTCAAGCAAATTCCAAGACGTGAAAAGGGGTCTGCATTTCCAGCGCAGAGTGGCGAGGTCTTATTTTCAATTACATTCATTATAGGCCCTGTCAAGCTTTGCAGAAGGCCACTGAGGAGCCAATTAAGAGTTTTACACATCAGCAGCTTCTCATTAAGAAGTTCTGTGCAGAAATACAATGGGTTTTATTTCTTATAAATGTGTGTTACCAGGTGTGAGGCCTTCAGTTCAACTCTGTGCTGGCAGAGGATTTCTGTCTTCCTCATTCTTTCTAGTGTCGCTGACTGGGACCACACTTTTTAGCCAAAAGAGAGGAAGTCTCAGGCCAAACCGTCTAACTGCTTACATGATTTTTAAGTGTAGCAGCTCACAGGACTCCCTGCTAGTATAGGTAAACAAATGGTTTAGCCAGCTGTGCAACTCTCAAATCCAGACCAGCATGTATTACAGTCGTGTGGCTCCCTATCATAGAAGGAATGTCAAGAGATCACATCGAACCAGGCAGATTAAACTCATCTTAGCCTTAACACGATGGCCTCTTCTCACATCATTACCATGGAATAGGTAAAAAGTCAGAAGGGAAAAAAGGAGTGCGATACAGAAAGGGGAGTATGTCCTTCCTTAAATATCTCTGCTAGGGGTCAGGGAATTCCAGTATTCAGCAGTATCAGACCCTTTACACAGTTGTTGACGTTGCAGAGAAAGAGCACTCCGACCTTTGCTCAAGGGGCAGGGCCTGTAAAGGTTAAAATTGCCTGCCTCTACGTGCCAGAATCTTAACCTCAATATCCCAGGCAAAATCCCATCTGGGGAATTGCATTCACAGTCACAGACTTCATCTGTAGAGCAGTCTGCTGTGCTGTTCTTGGAGTCCTGTGCAAATGTCGTGGGTAAATACTACTTTTGCAGTGGAACAGTTGCTGTGTTTTCAGCACGAGAGTTAGTGGCTGGGCAGAAAAAGAGTGTTCTCAGCCCGCGTGACAGGAGTAGTAATAAAAACCTTATGTTTATAAAATGCTTTGAGGTCTTCAGCTGCAGATGCAATTTACTTATTTAATGCTATCATCCTGCAGCATTTTAGATGTAAATTGAGATCCCATTTCTGGGCTTCCCGTTTTGTTCCCTCTTCCCCTTGTTGTATCCCGTACGGCTTAGATGTGGTAGTGGCCACTTTAAAAAGTTTCCAGCTGCAAATGGTGCTAACATGGCTGGAAATAAAAATCTGAATATGAGAGCATGTGTTTTCTTCCAGATGCTGCATTTCTTGCAAGAGAGAAGGCAAGAGCTGATGCTGAATGCTACACTGCTATGAAAGTAGCCGAGGCTAACAAGGTATTGTTATTTCCCTATGCTGTGCTTTGAAGCAGGGCTCCTTACCTTAGGCTGTATAGAAGCACACGGCAAAAGAGCAATCTGTGTTTAGTGTTTGCTTGTTGTGTCTACTTTTGCTTTTTGACTTAAAGACAAAGCCATCTTCTCTCAGAAAAGTTTTACTTGAGACTGAAACAATTAAATCCTTATTTGCAAATTCATTTTTTTCTCTGCACAGATAAATTTATGTCAGGATACATGAAATATCTGGTCATCTCTGGAGACAGCTCTGCTAGATGCTAATGGGGCCATGGCTCCCTCTGTAGATAGAGTATCAGTTTCAGTGTTGCCCTTTCACGCTGTTGTGATCAGAAATGTCGATTCATTCCAATCTGCAAGCTGGCAAGCAATTAAAGCAGGGAGATCTCTAGAGTGACAGACAGGCTTAAAGTAAACAAGTGTTCAGGTAAACAAATGGAGCTGGTCTTACACACCAAACTAACTAGCCTGGCAAAGCCTTGGTCCTGCAAAAGGTGGGGTGGGGGGCGGGGAGGGGAGCCAACAAACAAACAAAAAAAACCAACTGACACACAAAACCCCCACCTGGAAACAGAGAAATTCTATGGATAGAATTGCCAGGCTTGCTATTGCCAACAGCATGTTCCCAGGACATCCCAGCAGGAAGACTTTCTGTTTTGTAAGGGTCAGTGGGAATGGCCAGAGATCTGGGATGTTTGTGCACAAGTTTTGTCCCAGTTATTCTATCCTCTCTGTTTTAATGTCATTATCCTGAACGAATGAGCTCTGCTTTCTGAAACAGACTCGTCAATCTACTCTCTGGAAAAAAGCCAGTTGTATTTTTCTTTCCAGTAGCTTGCATTGCAAGGGCTTTCAGTGAGTTACGTGCTTTCGAGCATCTCCATCTCTGGTACATTTGGATTGAACATTTCCCCAGCTGCTTCCGTCACTTTTTCATTTTGCGATTTAGTCGCTGGGATTTAGAGCTTCACTTAAACATACTGAAGGAGAGCCTTCTTCTGGGCGCTCCATCTTTTTGGCTGAAGGGAGCATGAGCGTGCCTGCTAGTGTTGTGGAAAAGTAAATGCCTCATATACTCATGACAGAAATTTGCTTTTGACTGAATCTGAGCTGTTGTCTTTTTGTGCAGCTGAAGTTAACTCCTGAGTACTTGCAGCTGATGAAATACAAGGCTATTGCAGCAAATAGCAAGATATATTTTGGCAAAGATATTCCCAACATGTTCATGGACTATGCGGGAAGCCAGACCAAATTTGCGGAGGGACTAGCAGAAGGAATCCAAGAAGAGGAGGGGGCAGGAACCAGTGAGGAGGCAAAACCACTTCATAATGTCAACTGAAAAGAAAGATTTCTACTTGTTTTATATCAAAAGAAACAAGAACTGGGAGGTTCCTTTTCATTTTCCCCCTTTCCTGTGCTGAAAGAGATGAATCAGATTTAATCTTTTCAATCTTTTGTATGACAATTAGACACAAAGACTTTGGTATTTATGGGGTGTTTTTTCTGGTAACTTCTAAGCAACCAGCTCCAGGTATGTCCACTAGATGCACCTCTCTGCTCTTGGATATACAGACCAAATTATGCTGGAGAGGCTAGCTAGACTATCTGTTCTGCAGCCAGCTTAGACGGATACTTAATTTTGGATTGAGGTGGCTTGCAGCATTTGGAAGTAAAGAAATTTTGAGGTTTTGGAGGGAGGAGAATTGCTGCTACAACTTGTTGTTTTGTTTTTTTTCTTGTTGGAAATTTTGAGTACTTTATTTCAAACCCCTTTTAAAAAAAAGGTGCTAGACTTTTGTACACTACGCACGTGTCTGCTTGAAGGCCCGGACCTGGTCCAAATGGCAGGTTGCTGCCTGTTGCATGGAGCGCGGGGACGATCTAACAGCCTGTGTCTATTCTCCAGGTCCATCCTGAGTGCAGGGTGTAGCAAATGTACAAAACCACCTTTACTGAGGTCTGAGCCGATCTGTTTTGCCTTGGTAGGGCAGCTGAGACCACATGCACGATGAGTTACAGAAATTAGCTGAATTCTGCAGGTTACCTAGGTACCGTGGGAGGATCTAAGCCTTAGGCCATGTGTCACGCAGGTAGTGGCCCAAACTGTTCATTTTCTGCATCTTAACACTGGCTTGCTTTCCATTTGTTGTATTTGGGGAGGGCAAAGGGGAGTCTGTTTCGAGGCTTCTGCCAGCAGTTTAGGGGTAGGGTGAGGGATGTAGGCATGCTGATGGAGGCGGTGTCCTGCCAGTGGATAATTGGACTTGTTTTTTCTGTGAAACCAGACTGCAAGCATGGTACTTCTCACAGTTGGCATAGTTAGAAAAACTAGGGAGAAAAGAATTTTTTTCTCAGGGACCCTGACTTTGCAAAAAGCCTTGCTGGCAAGTAACTGCTTGAATGACTAGTCCCATGGTCATTACAGTACGTTATCTGCCTCTGCAAGACCAACTGGATTTCAGTGTTTACAGTGTCTTATTAGAAAGAAGACATTCAGGTAAACTGAAATGAATGGAAATAAGTTAATGTTGTTTGGAGGATTTTTTTTCTGAATAGACCTTGTGGAAGGAAGATTTCCTAATAGCAAAGGGCACAACATACTGAAAAGTCACAGGGCACAGAAAAGAATCTCTGGACTGTCCGAAGATAAATTTTCCTTTTTTGCTCAGAACAATGCTATGTAATGTACCTTTCACTTCAGAAGACTGATTAATTCTTCACATACCAGATGCAAAGAGGTAATAGGGGTTTATTTTACACACACAAAATTGAGGGGGTGTTAAAGACAAAAGTTCAGGCCTAGAGAGAACTTTTTTTCCTCTCCCTAATCCATCTGCCACTTGGCAGGAGAGACTGTTTATTAATTAGTATTATAATTTGTGTTCAACATACTAATATGAGATGATGCCAGTGTAAGTGCTAACTTCGTTATCAGAGACCAACCTGTTGCATTTGTAATCTTGTGCCCCAAACAGTTGCTACCTACTACACTTGGTTTCACTCTTCAGTGTTTTAAATGTGCATTAGTCTTTTTAATAAGGCAATCACACTAAGATAGAAATCTGATGAACTTCAGCTGCTTTTTATGGGAGTATTTTTCACTAATGAAAAGACCCAAATAAGCCAAAGTGGTATTATAAAGTATGTTTTTGTATTATTTCAGTAAGACAATAGTTTGGAAAAAAGAGCTCTTAATGATTTTTTTCATTGAAAGCATATGCTTTCACAAATACTGCTAAAGTATTCTTGTAACTTAAATTGTAATAAGAGTAAAAAAGCAAAAACAAAGTTGAAATCGCACCAGTCTTCACAAGCCAAAATCCATTGTTGCATTTTCATTCAGGTTTCTTCATTATATATATCATTACCTTAATTTTCCAGAATAGATCTGTCACTACATGTAAATCTTTATTCCATCTTTCTCTTTAACTGACATTTTGTCCTAATTTCCATAATCTGAAATCTTGACATGAAGATTTGAATTTTAAAACCACTCTGTATAACAAAGAAAATACAGGTTTGTGGCACTGCTGATACCTGAGAATTGCTGGCAGGAGCATGGTAATGCTTTACCAGTACAGTCTTTGATCTTCTTATGTATTGAATTAAAAACCTTTTTATTTTGGTATTTGCTATGACAATAAAATGGCCTTCAATTTTAATGTCAGTCTCTGTTTCCTGCCCCCCCCCATGGATGACCTTTAACACAACGTGTAGATATATTTGCAGGGGAAGATTTACCAGGGGTAATATCAAGGCTGCCGCTGCTCCCGGGGGACAGCGTGGAGCTGCGGATCGGTGCTGTGCTGGCAGAGCTCTCTTTCCAGAGAGCAGGGCAGAGGAGAGCGGAGCTCCAGCGGAAGAAGGGAAGCAGAGGTGTCCGTGTCGGCTCAGCAGCCAGCCGAGGAATGCCACAAGCATCTTTCAGCCCTGCTTTGCTAACCAGATTGGTGAAAAATACTGTAACAAGACTTCAGTGGCAAATATCTAGCATTTGGTAAAGTTTACAGAAAATCATTGTCATGTTTTACCAGACAAAGGGCAGGAACTTTCTGGGTATTTTTAAACAGCTGTGTAAATACTGTCATTGCTCAGAATATAGGGAGGGAGAGCAAGTTCTGCACATTAAGGCAAATATTTTAGTTAATGGGTTCCAGCTGGCAGTTTCCCATTCTTTCCATCTGACTTGCCCCGATAAAGGCTGGCATTGTCCGCGGCGCTGGGGCCTCCCGTGCCCCGTGGCGTCTCCGGCTGCGTGGCTGCCACGGGTGGCTGCGTGGCTGCGCTCCAAGCGCTGCCCACCACTCATCCCGGCCTTCGCAGCTCGAACGTGGCGTGTAGAACTAGTGGTGTCGCCTGCCCTGTTTTTATGAGGTTTTTTCCTGAAACAATTGAAATTTGCACCCTG
>NW_010566424.1:0-330 GCF_000687285.1 Phaethon lepturus
CATCACAAGGGGGGCTCTGGGAGCTGGGGAGCAGCTTCCCCGCCTGCACCGAGGAGGGCTGGTTCTGGTGATGGGGAATGAATGCTGGAGGGGGAAAAAAAAAGCCAACGGCACCAATGCAAGACCAACTGGAAGAGGCAGAAAGAGACACTCCTCGGCACAAATTCTTCTGCGTTTATTCTAGTGTGCAGTTGAAATCTCCTGCTTCTTTCCTCATACTTATAAACCAACTCTGTTGTTTACCATGAATGATCCCATCATAAAAGGTAAGCACGGGGCAGGCATAAAAGAAAGCAAGACAGCAGAAGAACAAAGCAGGACACAAGAGAG
>NW_010566424.1:419-629 GCF_000687285.1 Phaethon lepturus
GGGAGCCATCCTGTGCTTCCGAGCATCCCTGCGAGAACATGGCGTCTTAAAACCAGTAACGATGCACACATACTCATCACATTTAAATGTAATTAAGACCTTGATGCTGTCACACTGAAAGGAAGTTCAGGGCACGCCTGTTCCCAGGAGCGCGGCTCCCATCCCAGCCGGGCGCCGGGTGCTCGGCTGCAGCCCCTGCTGGGTCGGAGG
>NW_010566424.1:869-1149 GCF_000687285.1 Phaethon lepturus
CCTGATCACACATCCAGCAGCTTGTTCGTATGGGAGTCGGGCTGAGAGACGAGCCGTGTCCTCCCGCACCCTTGGGTGCGCTTCTGTCCCGAGCCCTCCAGGCACGACCCCGCGGTCAGGCAGCTGGTTTTGTAATGACAGAAACGGCACCGAAGCGCTACGTGGTCACCGGTACCGCCAACGCCTCGTACCCCTCAATCTCAAGGCGCCTCACGGTAAGGAGAAAGGCCCCTCGCGGCTGCGCTCTGGGCCGGGGGCACAGGAGCCCGGGCAGCCCGGG
>NW_010566425.1:0-227 GCF_000687285.1 Phaethon lepturus
GCGGTGAGCAGCGAGCACGTGCGCAGGCCACGCGGCACAGGCCGCTTGGGTATGCCGCCGTCTGGCGTCCCACGGTTGGGCTGGCCTGGCTTTCTCCAAAATGGCCTTTTCCTGTTCAGGAGAACGCGTCCAGGGCCACGGGGCCCAGCCCTGCTCCTGGTCACACGTGTCCAACCTCTGCGTGCAGAGCGCGGTCCTGCGTGCGTTCTGCGTTACGGAGACTGGCG
>NW_010566425.1:387-650 GCF_000687285.1 Phaethon lepturus
TTGCAGCAAGCAGCTGTAAAAAACGGTTTAGTGTGGGACTCCTGTGCCATCCCCAATGAATGATGGATGTGCTGACCCGGGACTTGTGATACCTGAGTCTTGTTGCCAAATCCATCACAGGCGCGGGCTGCGCGCAAGGGAGTGGCAGGATTATTTCACTGGCAGGTATGATTTACAGGGTGCAAACTGAAGCAATTAGGTTCACGTGGATGTAAATCAGTCAGGATCTGGCCTCCCGGAGCCGTCGCTGACTCTCTGCAGTG
>NW_010566426.1:0-1014 GCF_000687285.1 Phaethon lepturus
CGGGCAGGGCGCTCCCCCTCCACTTCGGTACTTCGCAAATCGCCTCCTGGGTTCCCCGGTTGGTCCCTCCGGTTCGCGTTGGCGTAGCTGCTCGCTTGCCTTTTTCTTTGCCTTGTTTTTATTTTTGGGTTTTGTTTCTCCTCCCCTTCCCCTCCACCCCCCATCCCAACCCCGAGTGTTGTGGGGTTTTTTCTTCTCTCTTTTTTTTTTTTTTTTTCTGCCCAGAAAAACCTGACTTCGATACCAAAAAAACAAAACAAAACAAAAAAACAAAAAACAAACAAAAAAACCTGCAGAAACTCAAAAAAAATAAAAACAAAAAAAAAATCACAAAAAAAAACTCGACGATTCTTTCAGCTTTATTAACATTTTCCATTGTTTCTTGCGATTTGTGTCTCGTTCTTTGTAGTATTGATGATAACGAACATTTGATAATGAATGTTCTTGTATATTCAGATAAAGGAGAAAAAAAAAAACCAAAAACGCAGTCGGAATTTAATAGTGTTTATAATAAAAAAATAAAAAATGACCCTCTTAGCACGCAAAATTGAACAGGGGGAAGGTCCCGTCCCTGTTCTTTCTGTGGCAACAAGCGCTTCATTCCTGTATAGTTTATAACATCAAACTACCTACATTCATCTTCCTTTTTTTGTTTTTTTGTTTTTCCCATGGTTTGTTTTTTTTTTTTTTTCCATTTTCTCGCATTTGTGAATTAGTTCAAGGATGCTAGAAAAGTGTAGAGTTGTGCACACTCATTTCTTCTTACACAATGTTTAAAAAGTGAACGGTAATTCATTTTGTAAAACTTTAAAAAGAAAAAAAAATGGTTGGAATAGTGAGCATTAATAGGTACAGTCTAACACTTTTATGTTTCTTAACGTTGCGACCCAGAAATTGCCTTTTATTTTAATTTTTTTGGCATTATTTGGGAGGGGATGGGGGGGCTTTGATGATGATGCTGAGTTTATTTGGACCTTGCCGAGACGACGGCCTCGCCGCTTGCCCTGCGCTTTC
>NW_010566427.1:0-1126 GCF_000687285.1 Phaethon lepturus
CATCCTTCCATCCTTCCTCTGCTCTTTATTATAACAGAACTATTCAGCTTCTCTTTATCCCCATTAAAAATCCATCAAGATACCCCTTCTCTGCAGAACATCCTTCCAGAAAGCTAAATAAAGAAACCGCAACTCAGTTGAATTTTACAAGGAGCGGCAAATTCACAGAATCACAGAATCACAGAATCATTAAGGTTGGAAAGGACCTTCAAGATCATCAAGTCCAACTGTCACCCCAACACCACCATGCCCACTAAACCATGTCCTGAAGCACCACGTCCACATGTTTTTTGAACACTTCCAGAGATGGTGACTCCATCACCTCCCTGGGCAGCCTGTTCCAATGCTTGACCACTCTCTAGGTGAAGAAATTTTTCCTAATATCCAATCTAAACCTCCCCTGTCACAACTTGAGGCCATTTCCTCTCGTCTTATCACTAGTTACTTGGGAGAAGAGACCAACACCCTCGTCGCCACAACCCCCTTTCAGGTAGTTGTAGAGAGCGATAAGGTCTCCCCTCAGCCTCCCCTCAGCCCTACAGATTCCAAAGTATCCAACAAAGACCCATAGATGTCTAACAAGCATCCAGTAAAAATTAAATCCTAGGATTATGATTTGCTGCACTGATTTATCCACTAACCTGTTTTGTCTTCTGAAATCCATGCAAAAATTCTCACAACGAAGAAGCAGGTCCAGTCATACAGGCAGCAACTGTGCATATGGATCTATATATCATACCTTCTGTGCTATACTCTAACTTACAGGAACACACTGACAGATAATATACCAAGACACTGGGAGAACAACTTTTTTCAGTGGAATTAGTGATGCAAAGTGGAAGTAAGAGGAGAATTTGCTGGATCTCCTACAATATTCTAACCATGCTGAGAGAGGACACAACATAGAGACAATGAATGCTGATGACAATGCTTAGTGAATCGCCACTGTTGAAATGCAGTCTCAACTGGAAGCACCAATGTTGCGACCGCTGTCAAAGGCAAGCACGTTTCTGTACAGCATGTACTGGATGCATTTTTTTTTTAATAGCTACAGTAAATTATGATTTTCAACTAAATTACTACTTCAGTTCTTCTATCCTCAGCCAAGTCAACTTCTGTTGAGACT
>NW_010566428.1:0-1016 GCF_000687285.1 Phaethon lepturus
ATTCCCCACCTCAACCCCCTCTCGAGGCAGTGGTCGTGTTTGGGAAGAAATAAGACACGGTTCAGCCCCGGGCTGATGCGCCGTGGGACAGCGTGAACCGAGTGGGAGGGATGAAGAAAGCCGAGGAGGGGGATTTTAACAAATCTTTTTGATACAAGCTGGGAAAAAAAAATCCCACAAACAGACCAAAAAAGAGAGAGAGAAAACCAAAAACACTCCAACCCCCCCAATTTTCCTACATCAGGAGACAGAGGCACTTCAGAACTGCCCGCAAAGTGGATGTGGAGCGAGGGGGGTTCTTTCTTTCCCAGGGAGGTGGACTATTCCTAAATCTCGCTAGTCCCCTCAAAATAAAACCCACCAGACTCGGCTCCTAAAACTGCTGGCTCCTAAAAAGAGTAGACAGAGCAGAAAGAGAGCGTCTGGAGGGTTGGGGTGCGTGAGGTGGTGGAGAAGGGTTGTAGGGTCTTTCCTAAAACCTGAGGAGACACTCAAAAGCCTGAAATAATTGCCAAACCAGTCGGGGCGAGAGTTCAGCTAAAAGAGATATTTAAAATGAAATCGCACTGGCGCAAGGCAACCGTCGGAATATTTCGAGGGAAAAGAAAGGGTCTCGGTTTTCGAAAGAAAAATGCCGGTGGGGGGGGGGGGAAAGAAGCGCCATTGAAACCCCCCATCCCTTTCACTCCACGGAGGGCTGCAGCTCGGAGCCCAGGCTTCCAGTGCCGAGCGCCTGTTCGCTGCTTATCACCTCAAATCTCCCTTCGGTTAAAAGCTTTCCCTGTGTTCATTTGGGTAAATAAAAGAAGAATGGGAGGAGAGGCATTCAACAACTCCTCTGGGTGTCCAGGCGTCTACAAGCAGTAGAGAAATGGACCCACGTAGTCTCAAATGTTCTTTTGATGGTCTTGTTTACAGAAGCGACCCGTTGTTAAACAAACACGAACGTAAGTCATTTAGTGAAGGTATGGATTAAAAAAAAAAGAAAGAAAAAGAAAAAGAAAAAAACCACCCCT
>NW_010566428.1:1043-1451 GCF_000687285.1 Phaethon lepturus
CCGCCACGTTGTAAAGCGATCGCTGCTATGGGGGAAGGTGATACTGAATTTTTAAAAATCTTTCCTGTGTGTTACTGCCATCAGGTGTAAAATGACTTTGGGGGAAAAGAGGAAAAAAAAAAACCCCAACAACCCATCTTCCTTCTGGTTTTCATTTGAAGTAATTCTCTTGCTAAACGGCACAGACGTCTCTTCGAGGGTATTTAGACATATGGGCAACAACTGGACTAACACTGTCAGGTAGCTCACGAGTTATTTGTCAACATGAGCCGCAGAGAATGTCCTTTATAACACCCTTGGTTTGGGAAAAATAAATAAATAAGTAGTATACACTTTGCTAATTTATACCAGGGAAACACGAGCATCCACCTTACCAGCCCCACGCAGCCCCAGGCGAGAACGGCAGGC
>NW_010566428.1:1474-1837 GCF_000687285.1 Phaethon lepturus
CCCCGGACTTCCCCCCCGCCGAGGCAGCCCGGGCGGGTGTCAACGGCCGCCCTGGTTCCCCCTCGGCCCGTGGCCGGAGTCCGGGGGCTCGGACTCAACGAGCCCATATGTAGATTTTTTAATTTATAAATGCTACGGTAGGTAAAGTGCGGGATGTGAAAGGAGCAGCCTATGAAGGGGAATTAGCTTTCCAAATTCTACCAAGCCTGGAGAACGCTTTACAGAATTACTAGCGCGGGGTCAGGACGCCAGGGACGTTTCCCAGCAGATTTCAGGAGGTAGTTCCCGAATGATGGGAGAATGTGCAGTTTCAGAGAGATTAGCTTCGGGTTTTTGTTTTGTTCTGTTTTGTTTTTTTTTTTT
>NW_010566429.1:0-221 GCF_000687285.1 Phaethon lepturus
TTAGCGGGGGAAAACGGCCTCTCGGGTCTCCTTGCAAACACCCACGGCAATTTGTGAATCCACCCCTGCCTTCTGCTAACGATGTGGGATCTCGGGCAGCTTTGTAAAAGCAATTACTTTATTTGGGGTAAAAGGCACATGTGAAAAAATCGTACAAGCAGAGAAAGCATTTCCGTTCACTCACGGAGCATCTCCCCGAATGCAGAACATATCAGCGGCTG
>NW_010566429.1:422-647 GCF_000687285.1 Phaethon lepturus
CACAAGCGTACCTACAATTTGTTTGCTTTTTCTAGAAACCGTTTTCTTTCCCTTTGTGGACTGCAGCTCCGTGGGATGTTTTCTTCTGTCTCAACACAAATAAATGTCCGGGCTCTCGGTGGCCGGGAGCAGTTATAGGATACAGAAGCTTTCACCTCGAGGTCGTTTGCTTAAATCCAAAGCAGCTCAGTCAGGACCAAAGGCTGTTGCAGTCTGACGGCTCGT
>NW_010566430.1:0-7910 GCF_000687285.1 Phaethon lepturus
TTAAATATATATATTATTATAAGTCTTTACAAACTATTTCATTGTTTAAGCAAGGAGCGTGACTGAGGACCACTTTAATCCCTCCTTCCCTGGGGAGGGAGAAGCGACGTCGGCTGTGAATCCACCAGAAACCTAGCACGTTCCTTAGCAGAGACCCGGGGCTGGCTGGCTTGCAGGCACACAAACGGGCACAGAGGGGACACGGAGGCCGGCATTCACTCTCAGTCAGTCCTTCACAAGGATGTTCTTTTTTCCAGCTTGTGCTTTGTGAGAAAGTACTTGAAGAATTCATATACCGACCAGGCGATGGCCGTTGAAGGCATCTGGTAAATGACACGTGCCTGCACCCCTCTGAAATACCCCGAGATGCCCCCCAGCTGATAGACAGTCTTGAAGGCATTCATCATGCCTGAGAGATGGCCGCTGATGTTCACGGAGCTCAAGGCCATGTTCTCTTGGGTGTTGAGCAGGGTCTTGCAGACATCCAGAGGAGTGGTGGCAGCGGCAGGCACGAGGGCACCGGAGACGATGTGGGACCGGGGGTTATACTCCCGGCGTGGGTTGATCTGCTCCTGCATGAATTCGTAGGTGATGAAGTGAATGGCCTGGAAGGGGACGTTCATGGTGAGCTGGGTGGTGTAGCTGCGGTAGAAGGCACCGAACCCCTCAGTCTTCTGCACTGTCCTTATACACGCCAGGACCGACTTGTGGGGAGAGTTGAACATCTGCATCCGCTGCTTCACCACTGGTCCAGGCGACGGCCGCAGGGGGTGAAGGCAGGGCAGGCAGCAGCAGGCAGGACAGACGCAGGGAGATAAAGACTTGTTAGCTAAGGCACATCTTTCGTGGTCCTCACAACACCAAGACTGAACCCTGCTCCAAGTCCATCCAAACCCAACCTCCCCTTCCAAGTCCGAACTGCTGCGACATAGAACAGAAATTTCGGTAGTTATGAGCTCCTTATCTACAAAGCTTTCACCAAAAGGCTGCATACATCCCCTGCTTCCCTCAATCTGCCCAGTGGCCCCCGAAAAACTCAACGCAACAAGTGAGGGAAGCAGGTCAGAGCTCGGCCCTGGTTGAGCAGCTCTCCACTTCTATGGGCTAATGCACTCATCTCAAGCTTAATTAGGGAATCTTTACTTCTAGCTAGAAAGGCATTAAGTCAGGCTGATAAGGACCCTCAGATGCATCTGTGAGGATGCAGAGCTGTTGTGCAGAAACACTGACAGACCAAGAGGGCAAGGGAAGAAAGTTGATTAAGTAACTGTACTTCATCTGCAGTCCAAAGTCTGGATATGGAACAAGTTCCATTGACTTAAGCAAAAAGCTAATTAATTTAATTCATTCAATCAGGATATGATTAAAAGCATTTTAAACACTAGAGACATGTTTTCCTTCAGGAAAACTTGACTTTGGGCCAACTCAGAAGTACTTAGCCTATTAACACTGAATAGGCTGGCAGTCCAGCTAATTCACTTCAGCTGCATCTCACTGTTGGTCCTCTGCATGCCAGACTCTACCTACCCAGGAAGGCTACTGCACTTGCCTAACGACGTGACTGAGCTCAGTTTTGTTTGGGTAGTCCAAAGCTTCAGAAAAAACACAGCCACTTCAGTAAAGATGCACTAGCAGAGCAGTAACAGCATCATGTTAGTAAAGGTGACACCAGTTTTCCTGGAAAGTCACGATACGCCACACAGATGCTGTGCAACCCCTTGGCAAGCAAGGGAAAACAGCCAGGCAGAATTTATCCCTTTACACTGGCCTGAACTCATTAAAAGCCGGGCAGAGTCACTAAAGCAAAGGACTTCAGCTGCTGAGGTGGGGCAAGGTGTCCTTGGTGCCTGCCCAGGCTAAGGGGGTGCAGCACCTCCCCATCAGCACAGGGCATTACCTTCAGCAGGGTTCTTCAGCAGAATTCATCCCTGCGTCGTGGAGTAGCGTGGCCACGCTCCCAGCTATGCCTGCAAGAGATAAGAGCATCCTTCAAAAAAAAAAAAGATTCAGAAGCCAGGGTCTTGCTCAGGCACTGCCATCCGTGGAGGTGGCAGCCGATGCCGCAGGCAGCCCGCAGGCCACCAAGCGCCCGGGTACTGCTGCCCCGGGGACCTGCAGCCCAGCGCCACAGCAAGCCCAAGGAAGCACCCAGCAACATTCCCAGCGGAGAAAAACCCACCCAGAGCAGCTGGACAGAAAGCAGGATCTGCTCACAGGATCACAGCCATCACCTTTGCTGTTCCCAGCAACTTGCAAGGCTTTGCCTACACAAGACACCACTGGCTACACTCAGCCTGCGCTGGACTGAGGGACGAGCAACGTTTAGAACTGGCTCAGCGCATCCATAATTAGGCATTTTCATTCCTTTACTCAGTCTACTTTTAAACACTAATTGCACAGATTCTGCAAACATCCAGCCAGCCATTAATGATTCTGCAGTTGGCTCTGGGATGGGCCTCTCGAGCCACACCTTCTCCTTTGATGTAGGTTTCCATCTCAAATTCTCTTGCCCAAATGAATTTCGGTCATTTCTCATTAACGCAGCACTTCAGTTTTCCTGCTGGTACTGAAAGCCTGTAACTACTTAAAAGGCAAACACAGGAAGCATATTACTAGCAAAAAGCAGCAAGCCAGAAAGATATTACATACCCTAAACTGAGCTGATAGAGTCAAGTGACTGCCATGGCAGATTCCTACCATCACATCACATCAAGGACCAGGCAGAAATGTCTTCTGCACAAGCCCTTTCGTAACACCCCTGGCTGCTCAATTAGAGCGTTTCTGCTGTTAGAGCAGTATTGCTGGACCTAAAAGCAAAAGCCTTCCTGGGAGAAGCAAAACCTTTAGCAAAGCACGTGAGCACACAGAGGATGCAGTGCACTCTACCATGCTGGAGCTCCAAGGGAGACAATCTGGAACAACCTGTACTTGGAACCTCCAGAGCTTTAGGCGATGCCCTCAACATAAAGCCAGAAACAGCCTGTGACTGCATCAGGACACCCCTTGTCCAGTGTATTGATTACTTGTGCTAGAATAATTTGAGATTAGAGAGCAGTACAGAAATCTAGATTAGACTAAGACTTTGGAGGGTGCACAACAGCGCGACCAAGCAGTCAGTAGTCCTAAGCGAGGGCACAGGTTTCGGAGGAGCGTGGGACCAGCACTCAACTGGAGGGCAGGCGCCACGCTTGCCCGCCTGACTTCCACGTGCCCCTCCAGCACTCCCAAAGTGGGTGTGCAACCCTGGGGTTATGTTTGCATCTTGCATCCTCCCCTATAGGTATTTACAGCAGCAGCCTGAACGTGGGCTGCCTAGGAGCTTTCCCAGGAGCAGAGCACAGTGAATGATGCCAGGCTAAGCATGTGAAGCCAGCGAGGGACAGGCTGTTAACGGCAAGCGTTTTTTCCTGTGTGTAAAAACCAAAAATACCATTGGCCAAGTGGCTGTTTCCTCCATGCTGGATAGTATCACTTAGAGATTTTTTCATTTTTTCATAGCAGGCAAAGTACATTGCGTGGGCAGGGCCAGCCCCCAGCATGGTGACATTAATCCCACGTAAAGGCCTCCAGAAACCCTCTGTAAGGACAATCTTCTTCAGAGCTTCGTACACGCTCCTGTACTGGGCTTTGGGGTCCGGCTGCAAGCTCTGCATCCTTGTCTGCAACAAAGCACACAGAGGGAGAGGTCTCAGTCGTTAATGCAACAAGCACGAGTCATAGAGTTAGCAAGCCACAAGACTTCCAAGATCTTTATAGGGATCAATTTATTCCCCAGTTGTGCCCGCGCCGGGGCCAGGGCACTATTCATCCACGCTTCGCCTGCCAGACCAGCAAGATTAAGTCCATGCTCCCATTGCAACACCAAAATGTTATGAGGCTGCTCAGACAAGCGCTCAGCAGAGGGAAATGTAACCTCTGCTCTTGTTTATGCACGGAAAGTACACGGAATTAAGCTAACGCCGTTGTTCAAAAGACTCTGTGAAGAAATACAGTTAGGTCTTTAATTGCCTCTTGCTTACAACACTCCCGGCTCTCTGCCCCAGCTTGTTTCTCCTGCAGTTGCTCAGCTGCTTGTGACACTTGGTGTGCAGAGTTAGTCTGCTCAATTGGGAAACAGGTTTCCTAGAAGGGCGAGCTGAGAAAACGGGGTCCTCGCAGCGACTCCCTCTCCGTGGAGGGCGAGACTGGGACCCCATTCTTCCGCACAGCGACCCGAGGAAGACCCAGCTGGTGGCCACGCATCCCCCAGCAGCCTGGAGAGCACAGAGCTGCCCTTCGCCCCATCTTCCCTCCCAGCTCCTGGTGCCCTGCAGCCACCAACGTCCCGAGCTAGGTGGTTCATCCACATCTTTCTTCAACAGTCCTCTACGAGCTTTTCTTCCACAGATTTTTGAAGGCAGCTAAGCTTCTGGCATCCAAAGTATCCTATTAAACTCACTGCCATCACTTAATTATGCACCGTGGGAAAAATTACTTCTTTTAGCTTGTTTCAGGCTGCTGCAGACTGATGCCGTCGCCCACCAGCAACTCTCAAAGTCCTTGCAATGACAATGCCAACCTGCGACGGGTGTTTGCAGGGCACGGACCCCAGCCACCTCTCACCAGCAATGAGACAGACACTGGTAGGGCTTGAAACTCTACAACCACCCCAACAAGACCGAGCAAATCCAGAGCATCAAGATGCAAAGGGCATTGCCACTCCTGCCGAGCAGCCCACAAGTCCTGCCAGGCTGCAACACAGCCGATACACCCCATCGCACCGAAACCGGTCTGAAGGGATAGAGCCTTTGGTAGTGGCCTCACGCCTTGAAACACAAACACAGAAGGCTCCTGGGAAAGGACATAGCCACAGGAGACGAGTGTTTAGCAACCTGCAACAGGATCCACCAAATGAATGCTCTTTTAAGGAGAAGCTTGACAGACGCAATTCAGAGGTCATTCGGGTTTGTCAGGAAGGATGCCTGCTGCCCCATCTTCAGAATAAAGTTTCCCCCCAAACGATTTGGCAGCATGCAGGCACCACTGCTGGCCTCGCAGGCAAAGCAACACCAACAGCTCCGTCCTCAGCAGAGATTCAACAGCCCTGAAAAAGCAAGGATTGCCCATGCCACCTCCACCTTCCTCACTGGAACATGTCCCTTCAAGCTTATCAACTCACTTCAGTAATTAGCCAGGAGGCAATACTACAGCTATGCTTTCGGGCAAGATTAAGCCAATAAAAATGTTCCATATTTGGACCTTTGCTTCCCCAAACCACTCTAGTTACCGGAACCCAAAGAGCACTTTCACAGACACTTCCTGAGACCGAGCAAAGGATCAGGGCTGAATTCAGGACTTTAACCCAGTATAATAAAACCAAGCTATGAAAGCACTAAAGCAATACGTGAGGCTAAGCCAAACAAATTATCATATTTGAAGTCAATATTCCTTAAAAAATTGCACAGGAATTATATTTGCAAAGTGACTTAGTCCAGCAGCTAGCTGAATTTCAGACTTAAGCAGACTTAGGGCCAGCAGTCAGGATAAGGCATCACCCTTCAACAGGGAATTTGGCAGCCTCGAGCAAAGCTTCCTGTTTCAGAGCACTAAATGCATCGTAACCTACGAACAGCGCTGGAAATAAACCCAAAGGCTCAGAAAAATCCTCCTTTAAAGGCAGCGACAACACTGAATTATCTTTGAATTTAAAAAACAGGTTTTAAACCCAGCTCTCAGCCCTCGCTGAGCAGGCGTAAGGGTCTTGCAACGCCTCCACGGGTCTCCACACCTTCCCGTTCCACAGATGCTCGTCAGGAGGGGCTGGGCAGGGGCTGGATTTCACGATGCCCCGGAGAAACTCCCGGCAGCCGCTCCACCGCCAGCGTGACTCAGCACGACCCACCGCTGCCGAGCTGGTTGCATCCAGCTGGGGTTTTGGGGTGGTGTTTTGTGTTTTGTTTGTTGGTTTTTTTCCCCCCCGCTCTGCTAGTTTTAACTTGAAGGCATTGCTTCACACTCCAGAACTGACCCCAGGAGATCTTGATCTCACCCTGGTCTATCACTGGGATGCCTTCGAAGCAACCGGTATAATTTAAGCACGCAGCAGCACCATCTCATCAGAAAGGTAATCAGGGATAAGTGCTCCTGTAAAGCAATAAACTATCAGCTTGGCATGTGCAGGACCAAAGCGCGTGGGGCCGTGTCATTGGGAATTCACCCTGAGTATCTTCATCCTTACCGCGGATCCAGTTGCTTTCACATGAGAATGGATAAATACCAATTTTTATTTTTCTGTTGATCATCTAAGCCACTCTTAGAGGGGTTCAAAAGCTCATACCATACCCCAGAGTGGGTGGCAAGCACGTGTTGTACCCACCTAACCCACACGCGCTGCAGTTTGCATCACCACCAGCACAGCCAGGTCCACAGGCTCGCACCTTTCATTAAAGCTGTGGACACAAACAGGACAAACAGCCCACGGAGTAACCAAAACCAGGATCTCCTGCATGGCTGCTGCAACGCAAGAGGCACAGAGCTGAAAACGGGTTCAGCTCTGTTCCACCCAGGATAAGTTTATCACGGTGCGATGGAGGACGATTTGCTATGAGCTACGCAGTCCTCGCCCCCCAGCTCTTGCCACCTACCCGAAGCCAGCAAGCTCCTCCAGGAGCCTCACCCCCCTGCTGTTAACCAGCCAAGAAATACTTCTCCACCTACCTGGATTAATCCTCATTGCATAAGGCAACAGAACGCACTGACAACCACAAGCATCCCGGGAGTCCTGGTTTCAGCTCAGGCACAAGAAGCAATACCAAAAGTCACAGCTTCGGGTTCATGGGGTTACCTGCTGCTTGCGGACCCGCGCCGTCTTTATGGATGCTGTTTGGGGGACAGCACCCAGCCTTCCTGCTGCCAGGAGCACCCGAAGAGTCCAGGGTCATTTTCTATCCGGAAGGGTTTTACTAACAAGAGTCAGATCTCTAGTTCTGCGTATTCTCTCAAAGGGTCACTGACTTGACATGCCACTGTACAAACAAGCTCAGATATAATTTGCCTTTGTTTTTTTGGTGGTTTTTTTTGTGTCTTTTTTTTCCTGAACATGGCATGCTTTCTCAAAGTTCAGCCTGCACGTTCATGTGACAGACAGCCACCCTGGTCTCCCTGCAGCTAACAAAAGACACCGAGAATACAATATGCTTTTACCAGGAAATAAGCAGCATTTCTGCAGCAACCCAGCCAGATCCTGCTGGCCGGAGAAGGCTTCACTTCTACATGACCCATGCCACGCTCAAGCTCTGAACTCCCTTTTCTTTTTTGCTAGGTTGTTTTTCAGCGAGAGAGGTTCCCCAGACAAGCAACACACTTGGTGTGGTACCCACCCTTGTCCACAAAAGCCCACGGGAGGGGAGCATAGGGTCAGCCCAACAGGTTAGCCGTGACTTTCCAGCACCCCAACACTATCAGCTGAAACAAGAGTAACTGCTCCTCCTGGACCTCTGTCGAGACCGGTAGATGCAGAACCTCCCACCACCAAACCCAAGCATCCCTAACCCCAAAGTCTAAATAAACCACAGTAAAAGAGCTCACAGGAGCTCACCTGCCCTGCCACCCTCAGCCTTGGGTGTTTTCTTATAAGCTGGGAAGCTCCAAAGTCTACTTGCAGAAGGCAGGTCACCCACAGTTGACTGTCCTTTGCTGGAGCCACCAAAACACTCGCTCCATCCCTCCCAACAAGCCCCATCGTGCGCTTGTCCTCCTCTCCTTTCCACCCCCCGCTCTGGCATGGCAGACATAGGCTCAATGTTTCCCTTACCCTTCGCCCCAGGAGTTCCCATTACAGTACGGGACCTCCTGCACCCGTGAGGAACCCCACGCGGCCGCAGAGTCAACTGACGGTCATCCGGTCACACCAGCTTGGTTAGGAGCGGTTC
>NW_010566430.1:7923-10107 GCF_000687285.1 Phaethon lepturus
GCCGCAGGAAGGACTTTTTGTCATTAGTGCAGCTGCCAGCCACTGTGAGGAAGGGAAGCTCGAGCCCAGTACATCTCCAGTAATTAGCTCCCAGGTGAGGACACAAGCTTGTTCCTCACATCCTCAAGGCAGCTACTTCTACCTGCCTTGCGAAACCAGCTCCAGCAGCCTTGCAGAAAAGCCACCAAATGGCTTAAGCAAGAGGGAGGAGGCTCCAGGGGAGTCCTCCAGAAAACTCCCTTCTGCTGCCATCACACAAAGTCCTTCATGTGCTGACCTCTAAAATTAAATTGGAGGCTGATCAGGCTTGCCAGGACAGCTGTGTTTTCAGCAGCTACAAAGCAAAACAAGCCGAAGCACCATGAGAAGCACCATCAGCACACTTATAAAACCCACCACAGTGTTAAGTGGGTAAGCTAGACACCAATGTGTAGCGAAGGCTGAAGCTGCAAGGGGGTCATTACCATTAGGAGGAAAATGATGGGATGGAAAAGACACCTTCACAAGCCTCCAGATGAAGCTTTACTGGGTAAAACACAACCTGTAATGCATATTGTCCCTAACGAATAGCAACGCTGCTGCAAAATACACATCTAACCAGCAACCGAGTTACAGCGGGGTAGTTGCAGCCAGGCGCTGTAGGAGGCTGCACATGGGCATCTGCATCATGGATTTACACCCTCCCTCATCACCCCCCAGCACACGTTGCCCCACGAACACCAACAGGACCCTGGGGCATTTTCTATGCTGTCCCACAGGCCTACCTGTGAACTTCACAGAGGTCCATAGGGCACTATTTTAAGTGCTTGCCTCGACTCACCTCAACAGCACACTGCCATCGCAGCCTGCCTTACCCCGACCTCGTCAAGCGCAGGAATTGTGCAAGTGCCTTAAGCAAACAATTCCCCAAATTAAAACATTTTCAGTTTCTCTTTGAGAGGAAATGACTTGCTGCAACCAAAACATTTCCTCTACAGCACAATCTAGCCAGGTGCTTGTAATGCCTCTTTCTGCAGCATCCACAACCCCCTGCCTCCTCCGTGGGCTCTGCTCAGCCACGACCAATCCCAGTAATTATTATCCAGAAAGTCAGACTAAGGAAGGAGCTTTGCTGCTTCTCTGTAGCAGAAAAGTGGCGTATTTCCCATGGTAAAGTGAAAAACAGCTGCTCTTACAAGCTTAATTAGCATTTGGTTAAAAAAAAAAGCGCCCTTTTTGGGTCAGTTCTCACCTTTTGCCATAGCAGATGGACAGAGCAGGCACAGACCAGCGGCGGGTGCCCACTGTGGGAGCAGCACCCAAAGCCCAAAGCTCGGGATTTCACTCTGCCCCTGACACATGGGGATGGCCTTCGCCACGCTCCGCTGGAGATTTCCTGCAGCCAGCCAACAGCCGAGTATTTTATCTGCTTCTGAGCACTTCAAGGCAGTCTGCTGAGCGGGATTATTCCCAGCATAAGGCATTGCCCCAGCACTCTTCCAGCCTAGGTGCTGCCAGCCCTGAAGCAACCGGGGAATTCACTGCCCCGTGAAATGAGCACTTTCATCTTCCTACAAAGCACCTCCTGCTCCGGGAAACCGGGCATAACTTTCGTTTTCTCCCTCTCCCTTTTCCCAGCAGAGGAAATGCCCTCTTAAATAACACCATAAGGTCCGGAGTGACGACACGCTGCTCTGACCATGACTTGGCAGAAAATACCAGGCTTGTTTGTGAAAGGAGCCGGTGCAGAGGCACGAGGGGTGGGCACTGGACCCTGCGCCGCGGCGGGGACCCATGACACAGAGCAGCCCAAACCTACGAGCCAGGTCCAACAGGCACAGACCCGGAGAGAAAACACGGAAAAAAGCAGAGAATATTTCCTTTGGGGGCTTATCACAGCACACTGGCAAGACCTCCAGTGCTCAGATCGAAGGCATTTCCTCTCCTCTACTCTTTCAGGGAGTCCTGCATTGAAAAGAGGAGAAATTAGAGCATCTGCCTGCAGCCTTTCCCAACCAGACCAAGGAGGATCTGTGAGCAGCAGCAATACAATAACGAGGGGGTTTAGCTTTTCCCAGCCTTATTTTCTCTTTTTCAAGCCTCCAGAGCAGCATGCTGGCAGGGCAGAGGGAGGAAATACCCTTCATGACGCTTCCTACCGTGTCGGTGACGCCGCGAAGCCTTCCCTCACGTGTACTCGACAGC
>NW_010566430.1:10191-10450 GCF_000687285.1 Phaethon lepturus
CCCACGGCAATAAACCCCCACCCCCCCCCGCCCCGCCTGCAGCCGCGCAAGCCCCTTTCCAAGCCCCGACCCCGATAAAGCCACCGCTCCTGTGGGGCTAGGACGACACGTAAGGTCGGGTTCGCACCCCTCGCGCCGTCCTGGCGTGCAGACGGACAGACCACCCCGTCCCACCAGCTCTTCCCTCCTGGGCTGGGATTCCCAGCAGTACGGGAGGGAAAAGCCGCCCGCGGGGCACCGGTGGCATCTCGCGCCCTGG
>NW_010566431.1:0-35536 GCF_000687285.1 Phaethon lepturus
ACAAAAGGTACCGGTTAGTGTTTTCCTTTGCCAAAGTCCTCCTTAAAAGCAGAATGAAAAGACAAATGCTCTAGTTTTTTTTTTTTTTTTAATATTCGGTGTTAAATGTGACGAAACAAAAGAGCCAACGCACCTACCAGATTTTTGGATGCTGCCTCCCCAAAGCAGCGTTTGGGTCTCCCGTGGCTGCTTCCCCATCACTCACAGCCCCGGACCTTGGTGGGTGTATTCTGACACACAGGCCCCTCTGCAGTGGCAAGAGGCGTGAGGAAGGACGGTTTTCTGAGCGCCAGGGTTTCTCCTAGAGAAACGTGCCCTGCTTGTGGAAACCCCGCCGGCCCAAGTCTGCTTCTTATGCTTGGGCCGAGAAAGAAGGAAGAGGACACACAGGCCTTTCCATAACCTTTCCTCTTCCCCTTGCTCTTCAGGCAGCCTGGGGCTGTCCAGATCTTAGAGCAGCTTTGAGAAGAGATTAGCCAGAGCACTCTGGGCTGCAGCTGCAGCTTCCTCCACCCCCAGCCTGCCGCCAGGCTTTCCCAGCCACGGTGGGGCTAGAGAAAAACCAACATCAGCTCTGTCCGGGGTCACTCTGCACCCTGCGAAAGGAGCACTGTGCTAGGCAGGACCTGCACCGGGACACGTTTGCTCCCTCTCACCCCCTTCTCCTAGCTGTCACTGGCACTTTTTGTTCACCAGTAACCACAGCTCAACCTGCCATCCCAGACCACACAGCAAACCTGTTTTGCTGCAGGGAGATAGCAGCAGCCAGCGGGATTTGGATATATTTATCCTGACCTTGTCCTTTAGTCAAGCATTGAGAGGGTCAACATATTCCTCCATGCCCGTGCCTTTGCCACAGCCATCTTCGACCTGTTTCTGTCCCCTCGGCTAGGTCACCTTATGTTGCCAAAGCTGCAGAAGGGGGCTTTAGTGCAGTTTGAAAGCCAATCCAAATTATCCTGTAATTACCATTTGTGCTTATAACAACATGAAGGAATGCACTCCTTTGCCCCTGGGCAGTAGTCCAGCGTGCCCCTTGCTTCCTCATTTGCTGCCACCCTCCATTCTATCAGAAGTGACTGCCAAAAGCAGGATCACACCGGAGCCATCCTGAATTCTCCCCTGAACTCTGAGAGCTGGGGGGATGTGTCTTACAGCAGCTGCTTAGATCCAAGGGCATTAAATTTAATTAATGCAGTCTCAGAGGGCAGAAGGTGGAGGGATGGGAGCAATGGATCACCCTGTTCTCTGCTACGTTGATACCTCTCCATGGTCAAATCATCTCATCTATATGGTTCCCTTTTTACTTCTTGGACAGACAGATGACATGTGGCAGTGCGGAATGAGGAAATGACTGCATGAATTTCTGACTTGCATCACTGAGGTCAGATCTGATGTCCAGAGCCACCTGCTCTGGCCTTAAATCTGCAGTTTGGTTTGGGATGTGAGCCTCAGTCAAAGGAGCTCTGAGGCCCTTGCACACCTTAGCTTTGCCCATAAGGCTTGTATCTCATGCTAGGAAAGCTGGGGCTGACAAAATTGGTCAAATACTCACCTGAATGAAATGGGATTAGTAACAGCACACATGGAAAATGCCGGCGTGCTAGCCGTCATCTCCAGCAACCAAATACAGACCTCGCCTTTGACGCACAAGGCGGTGCTATCTGTCGTCAAATCACAGGGAAAGGCTCACTGATGACTGCGTGACTACTCAGAGTGGGAGAAAAGAAATAAATCACTGCAGCACATGCACTCGAGGAGTGGGGCCCCATCGTCGAGATGGAGCAAAGTAGATAGTCCACAAACCGGACTAACCAGGTCCTGAGGCAGGAGAGAGGCCGTGGAAGAGAGGGGCTGTGCTGTCAGTGCAGGAGGCATGGACGGAGGTGCCAGGAGGCAGCGGTGTCTGGGCGAAGAGGTTTTCTCTGTGTGAATCTCACACTTGGCACAGGAGACTTGGCAGGTCTTGAAGAGGAGCTAAATGCTGCCGATATATGACGTATCTGAGGACAGTGCTTGGCTCTAGTGAAAATCTTCCGGGGTGGGGTCTCTTCTTACGTAAAAATGGAAGCACACTCAAAAATACTTCATTTCCTTGCTCTGCAGTTTCTTTTGCCTCTGAAATGCCAGAAGTAGCCTCAAGGGATAGTGAAAACTGAAAGGAGAGTGTTGCAGCTTTTTAAAAAATACCAGCTGCAGTTTGGAGTGGCAGCTAAAATCTTATTACTGCACACACCCGGTGGTGTAAGGTGCCTGCGTGCTTGTTATATAAAGCAGCTATAAAATCATGGAAGAGTGAACAGACGAACAGAGGGAGCATGTTAGACTCCAGGACTGCAAGCTCCAACACGTTCCCAGCCCAGCGAGGCAGCTCGCTGAACAAGGGATATTCAGAGTTTCAGTCTTCTCAGCACCCTCCTTGCAGTTGTTTCAAATGAAAGACCTGTCACGATTTTTAAGCTGTGAGACATTTGCTATTTGTGGAGGCTCCCTCTGCCTCTTTCCTGACCTGGGTGGCCTTATAAAGTGGCGGGCTCAGCATTAAGTGGACCCTCTCTATTCTGTGGCTCTGCCTTACTCATGCCAACTAGGTTGGTTTCATTAAAAATAGCTCTCCAAGAAAGTTATAAGGGATAACATGACATCTGCACCCCCAGATTTCCTAAATTTTCTAAATTTTTGCCTGAAAGAGCCTGCTAAAGTCTCCCCTCTTTGACACTGTGTTCTTAGGGAGTGAATAACTGGAAATCAGAGCCGAGAGTTGCCTCAAGCCTGTACTATAACAGCAGGTAAGTTAAGTTAACAAACATTAAAAGAAAGACTCTGGGAGGAAGGGAAATGGGTCTGGGTATTGCTATGTGACTGCTAATGTCAACTATCAACTACTAACTTGAACTATAATGCCGTATTGTTTCAACTCAGGCATATTAGAAAGACTGCTTACGTTGACATTGTCACCTGACTTCTTTAATCCTCTTGTCACACTCGGAAACACCAAAGCTCAGCATCCCACAGGAGTGAGTCTTACAGGAATGCGGTGGCCATTACTTCATTCTGGCCACAGTCTAGATTTCTGAGTGAGACTCTTTACTCACTTAAGTGAGAATCCACTAATTTCTGAAGCATTTCGGTTTTGGTTATGACCTCTCACTGCTTATCTCTTGAAAGAAAAGTGCATTTCCATATGTACAAAGGCAGATTTTAGGTGACTTCCTAGGTCAAATTTGAGGCATGTATAGAGTTTTAGATGCTTCCAGGTGGATAACAGCTAAGCAGAGGGTGTGGACTGTAATCTGCAAGTTGGATTCCTAGGTGGGATCCAGCCATATGCATCCTTCGGTGGTTGTGAGGCAGGGCTATTTGCCATTCGTGAGGGCAAATGTTTGAGCATTGCAGGATGCAGTGACAAGGATAAGAGCAAGAGCTGAGTAGTGATTCCTGTGTCCTCTTCAGTTATTTTCTTTTTCTGTGCATCTGTATTATTTACGATACTTTGCAGGAGGAAGATTTTCTGACGTTTCCACTGATGTCAGCTGAGCAAAGGGATAAATGGTGATTTAGAATGGAAACCAGGCAAAAATCCAGCACTAGCTTTTTTTTTTGTCCTATTTGGAAAAGAAACAAAAAACAAATTACTGGCGTCAAAAATAACTACATCCTCTTGGAACCTCAGCACAGCGTACTGAGTTAAATTCCCCCAGGTATAATACATTAAAGTACGTACTGATTTTCTTATCAAAACAAAGAATGAGTACGCACATGTCAGGGGTGGGGCGCTGAGTGGTGAAGGTGTCTTGCTGTGGAATGGAAACTCTGACTTTGAGTCTTGCAGCAGACTCGTGCCAAAGGCCTCTCTCTTCTTCTCTCCAGCTGTTCCTGGTCTTGCAGGGTAGGAAAGTTCAAACAAACCAGATGCTGCACTAGTCACCTTGTTCCCCTGACTCCGCTCGAAGTATATTAACATTTGTAGCCTGTGCCGTATATAGGCTTAAGACCTTTGTCAGAGAGGCTGAGCTAACACGAGTAAAGTAGCCTTGAATTGCCCAGAGCTGTAGTGTCCCTCCTTCCTGCAGTGTGAAGTCAGTCCTGCTTGTGCCTGGCACACGTTGATCCCAAGTCCTTGCTCTTCCATGACACAGACTCTTTCTATAGTCATACACCTCCTCTTTTTTCATTTCCTCTGCTGCTTCTCCTGTGCCTGGTCCTGGCAAAACAGAGCAAGCACAGAGCTGTGAACAGCCATCTGGGAAGAAATCACTGGAAGTTTGAAACAGAGAAACCTGTTCTCCCTTATCTCTGCTGGATTTCTGCACATGTGGCACTTGCAACATAGGCTGTTCAATTTGCTATAACATGTGGGATGAGATGGCTGCTTTTCTATATAATGAAATTTCACAGGATGAAATGCTGGTCCTCCATGTAGGAGGACCTCCTTGTGCACAGATGTGGGCCATTGGTCCTTGCCATACTACAGACTTCTCTCATATTTTGTTCTGACCACAGATAATCCAAGGAGTTAGAACAATCCCCACTTTCTACTTCACCACTGACCCAGTTTGGTAATTACAACACTGCTGAGTCTCTCTTGGGTTTGGCAATGGATGTCATATGCTTAAGTGATGAGTAGCCCCAGCTGTTGTGTTTCACTTTATTTATTTAACGTGAACTCATGTGAATTCAATAACATCTAATCTACCGAGCGCTGAATGAATCATGCAGAACAGTTTGTAAAAATCCTGGATATAGCTTCAGAGTACGCAAGCTATTTTCCTGGAAGAAGTTGCGTAGAATTTCATTAGCTGCATGAATCTGGTAGGAAGCTCTTCTTGTATGATGTATTGTTTCTCTGGGATTTTTAATATGTTGTGAAAGTCTGCTGATGCAATGCTCGTCCTTTAATTTGACATTATAAAAAAAGAAAGTTATTTTTATCCTGAATGGTTTTATTTGGAAAATATTATCGCCAACTTATTATTCTTGTATAGCAGCTTCAGATGATTTTATGTTGCTAAACACTTCTGTGAATATACTCTGACATCAGAGTTTATACATTCAGCCTTTGCAGGATGAGTTACAGATGCCCTGAGAGGATCCTTTAGAGGAGAGAGGTGGCTCGTGGAAAAATATCTCATCCTCCACAACATGAGTTTGCTTTAATAGAGACCATAGAGAACTCAGAGCAAGAAAACTAACTGGGATAATTCAAAGCTTTTTGTGGCTCAGGACAGGACATGATGTATTGGACAGTGGTCCATTTCGTACACTGTGCTGTAGATGTTCCGCAGTGACCACCCACAGTAAAAGTAATTTTGTTTGTTTGTTTTCCCTGATGAATCAGGGTTCAGGGCTGTTCTTCCTTTTAATTGTTCTATAGGTTTGATTTCATTTTTTTTTCTGTAAAATCATCCTTCACAGAGATACCACTTCTTTAAAAGATGGCAAGAGGACTGAAGGTCTTAAATGCCTGCTTGTCAGGCCTTTGCTTGGAAAGCCTCTCATGATTCCAATACTTCCTGACGGTCAGAGTCCAAGTAGCCAAAACCATTTTCTCATCTCCATCAAAGCTGCATCCATCAAAGTTGCAGAAAACCGTCAGTTGCCTTTCAAATGGGAGCACTGACACAACTATTCCTTCCCCTCTTCTCCTGCAACAACTCCAAGCTGCCTGTTAGCAAAGCAGGAGTTGAAGAACCAGTGTAGGGTGACAATGTTTGGGTTGGGTCATCGTGTGGGTCATCTTTCCTGGATTGTTATTTGAACTACAGAAACCCAGGCTGAAACAGTAGCCAGGGCTGTGGTGTTATTTTTGGGAAACACTGTGCTGGAAATCATTTCTCCCACAGACCCAGCAGCATCCAAGACAGCTGTTTTTAAAGCCATCCTTCTGAATTTCACCAAGCAACTCAATAGCAACCATCCAGCAGTGCCAGATTGCACCTATTTCTACTAATATTGTCCCAGAGAAACATCTCAAAGATGGCTGTAGATTTCACAAGCCAGGTGCTCTCATTTTTTAAGAGGATTTTGAGGGACTGGTAGTCCCGTAATCAACATTCAGGCTATAGGCCAGTTTCTCTTTTGGCTACACAACACTGGGTACACGCTTCAACATTTGGCTGGCAGATTTTGCCACTGAAAAAAAAAAAAAAGTAGTAATTTTTAGAATTGACAAGGAAAGAATAAATTCCTACCTAAGTAACAAAGGGTGTTTTCTCAGTAACAATACTTTTTAAATAGCCAAGGCAGAATAGTCAGGGACAAAGCTTGTCTGCAAGGTACCAGACTGGAAAGTTGGCACATTAGTGCTAGCTACTATCTCAGCTTTCAAACAGTTTCTGTCATAAATGTTTAATTCAGTTTTTTCTTCGATTACATTCTTGCATGGATAGACAGGGAAAAAATGTCAGGCTTGCAACATATTTTGACATGCTATTTTCTGTGGGATAAAAATCTTGCAGGAGGCCTCTCTGGAGCAAGTGCCTTCAGAATCTAACTAAACTGATGGACTGTTAAAGAATTAATGATTTCATGAACCTGTTTCTCTGAGGGTGGCTCTTGATATTTTGTTGGGATGTTTAATATATTTTTTTCTTCCAAATGCCCTACATTTAAAAACAGAGAAATGTAAAAATTTTAAATTATTATGTTTCAGAATAATTTGCAGACATTGTGTCCTTACCTTTTAGAGATACTGTGTCCCTGTAGATGAGGAAATGAAAGGCACACAGGAATGGGAATTCACTAATATAGTAGGATACAGAACACCAGCGATGCTTTAAGCTGAATACCTCCCTCTACACCAGACTCCTCTAAAAAATGTAGAGGCTCTTATGAATTTCAAATATCCAACACCTCTTTCAAAAGACCTCTCCAAACCCTTCTCTCCAAGGAAAGATTTGGGACTCTGACAATTTGTGTTTTCCAAGTGCACAACTTATGTTGTTTATCCAGGTTTCAAATTGTCACCCAGTAAGATGATAATGGTGTGACACTGAAAGCAGCCTGTTCTGTACCAGTGAATGGCTCACCTCATTTGATGCTTTTCAGTCCTGTCAACCACAAGGACAGAGTGACAAATCACAGAAACACCTGGAGGAGCAACGACTTTACACCTTGCCTCCAGCTACTCTTTTGCTGTGGAGCGCAGAAAGCTCCTCCTATATTCTGATTTCTCAAAAGTAACCCGCCCATCTCTCACCTTTGCCAATACCTACCTGCTTTGCAGTATAAACTGCTGCTGCCTCTATTCAGGTGGTCCCCAACCATCCCCACTTCACTGTGCAGAAACGAAATCACCCTTGCTCCAAAAAACATCATTCTGGGTGGGAAGAGGCCTTGGGCATCAATAGAGATTATGATTGTCAGAAACGGAAGGACTTTGAAAATGCATATCCATCCTTCAGCTAAACTCATATCACTTTTTTTTGGCACGTCTCATGTCCTCTTTAATCTGTCTTTAAAGCTAGATGACCAAGGGGATTGCATAGTTTGCTTGTTTCATTCTCTCTAAACTCTTGTATTTAATAGAATCAAATATGAATGAAATGCAAGAATTCAGACACTGCAGATATCAGCTATGCTTCTCCCTGGTGTTCTGGGGATATCTTCCATGTGCTGTAATTTGTCTGCTACATGCCAGGTTTGCTTCCATTTTCTATTCAAAGTAACACAACTCACTTTCAAAGTACTCAGTGACAAGGACAGTTCATGAGGACAACTGTGCTCCATAATGACAATTCAGATACCTAAGCATAGAAGTGGAAATTTTTTGTCTGAAGGAGCTGGGGGTAGAACTACATCCTGCAACAAGTTAAACAAATGCAGAATCTGGACGTTCTTAAGATTACTCCATCGAAAAATTCTGATCATCTTAAATTTTGGACATAGACAGGAAAGAAGCAGGCATGACATGTTCTCATAACTGAATTCTATGCTTGAGAGGATCACAGAGAGAAAAGAGAGAGAAAAAAAAATCTCATTTAGTACAACAGAGGCCTCATTATACACGTTTCAGTGAATAAAAGAGTGACCACTGCAGAAATCAATGAGGTGATGACCACTGCAAAAAAAGCAGACTGGTCTCAGATGTTAGTTTTTCTGTGGTTTGAGCCAACTCACTTTGTTTCACATGTGAGAAACACTAGAAGTGTTTCTCATGCAATGGCCAGCTCCCATTGCACAGCTAATGAATGATAATTTTAATCAATAAACCAATAAATCAATTATTTTCATGCATAAATTTTTTTCCTTCCCACCCATTGTCATAGCCGGGGTCCAGTCAAGAAAGGTCAGGCATGGCAAAAAGGGAAATTGAATTAACTTCTCAGTTGAGAGTTTTTTCTTGGGCAAGGTTGAAGTGTGCAAGTAAGGTAGATAATCTCACAGCTTCCATGCTCCCTGAACAACATTGCACTTAAATTGGTAATGCAAATAACTTTTCCTAGCCATGCATTCCGGTTGTACATCATGCAACAGATCACACTTTGGATCTAGCCTGAATGCTGACTGTCTGTTTATACAAGTAAGCAAACTTTTCTTTTTTACCTTGGTCTATACACATATTTCCTCTGATGTGAAGGAGCAAGTTACAGCCAAATTCGAAAGAAAAAGAAGTTCTGCCAATATGGTCTAGTTCAGTCAGAAGACTTGGGCGTGCTGCAGTCGTTCCTGTGTGAAGTTTTATCGTGTATGTGATCCAAGAGGTCACAGTCTGTAATGGTTCTTTCTAGCCTTAAAAGTCTGTGAATCCCTCCTCTACTCAGTCACTCAGTCCTTACAGGATTGTTTTAATCTCTTACCATATGTAACAGTCAAAAAATGCTTGGAATCAAATTCTTCTATCTCAAGATGTAAATATATATATATATATATATAAAAAAAAATGTATGATTTATGCATAAAAATCACACTCCAGATAAAATAAAGCAAAGTGTAGACATTGATCTTTTTTTTCAAGCAATTGCTTATAAATTTAGTAAGCTGTCTGCCTTTTTATACTTTTCAGTCTGTTCTCATTACAGACATGGCATAAGGCTTTGTAGTAAATTTGGAATTTGCTGAGTGAGAAAATGAAGATTTATACAAAGCTAAATTGAACAAATGGTGAATAATTGATTTAACTGACCTGACAGCTCACACTGTGCTTGTAAATAATACATAACTTTGTACTATACCGATAATTTAGTATTCTGTGCTTCTAGATTCCTTTCTGTAAGTTACTGCAAGGAGCAAATGATCTTTGACCACCCTAAAAAGGCAAAAATATGCTTACCAAGCATATTACGGTACCCCAGTTTTAGATTGCATAGTCTGATACCATGCTGACAAAGCATCTTCTTAAAGACTCTCTGCCCTTCGTCTTCTGCCTCTAAAATATTGGTGGAGAGATAATATCAACATAACTATGTTATACTATTCCGCTAGGCACCAGCTCCCAGAGACAGATAGTTTCCATGTAAATTTACCTAACACAGCTGGGGTGAAGAGGATCACAGCGACCTGTAACAGCAAATGCTCGTGCCTATTCTGCATTTTCTTTTCTTTTAACGTATAAGTTTGAACTCTTAATCAAACACATAAGCACAAGCTATTGTTAAACTGGTTCTTGAAGTGCATATACAGCCCTAAGTTGATATATATGTCTGATAGCTTCATTGCCTTGTAACTACTGTAATAACCTATATAATAAGGGCATGAAAGACAACCACTAGGATCTGGCAGCCTTCCATACATACGTTGCAGGAGTTAACTGGTTACAGAAAAGCACAAAGCAGTGGAGAGTTTTGCCTGCTTTATATTAGGATCTGTGCTCTCACCATTGAAATACATCCACTTGGGGAAGGCAAACAGCATCTCTTTTAGACAGCAGGGAACATGAGGACTTAAGATACAGCAATACTGCTTCCCATAGGGTAATACAAACCACCGTCAGAGTGACCAGCTGAACGGCCTGAGAGCTGCGTACTGTCCTTGCATCTAAAAGAAAAGTTCTCAGAACAGCCAGTGGGAAGCATACATTTTTCCAAGGATGGGCTACAGATCTGGCTCTTGGAGAGAGGACTCATACATGTTATCACTTTGCTGAACCCTTTCTCACAGCCTTCTCTGTGGAGAGTCACTGTTAATACATTGTGGCTGTGAGCTGAAGCACACACATAGCTAAGAAATGTGAAACTGTGTTTCCCAGTGCAATTTTAAGCCAAACTGCTGCACTTTTTTCATTTTAATACTGTATCATTTTTACATCTTAAGGTTTCTGTGCAGTGTGGCTGAGTTATGATAGCTGTAGAAAAATTCTGGGCTTGATTCCAGTGGCTTTCTCTGAAAGCAGAAGACACCGTTCTCCTCTCTGTCAGATGATGTTTATGTAAGGATCTACCTACTGTCCCTAATGCTTATTCCGCTCTCTCAAATATATCCAATCCTAGCACGTGAAAGCCCCAAAGTAGACTGCACGTCTGGCGCACGCCTAGGTAAGGAGCCTGGCACTGGCACAGCAGAGGAGCACGGCTTTGAGGACTGGGTCACACGAACACACACACAGCCCAGTGCTACAGCATCTCTCCTACCAGTCTCCAGGCAAATCAGGGTCTGACAGATGAGTCACAAAACAGAAGAAAGGCTGAAACGTGATTCATATAATCATGTGAACTCTAATCTGAAGAGCAGATAGAGGGAGTTTGTTGCTCAAGTCTCACCTTGAGTGGTCAAGGCTTAGTCCTTGGTCCCTCTTTTTCTTTTTTTTTCTTTTTTTTTTTTTTTGTTTTGTTTTGTTCCTAGCTTGTCAGTTTTTTCTTCCTTATTCTATCCTTGATGAGGTTTTCCTTTAAACATCCCGAGAGATGGAGAAGAAAATGAGGGCTTACAGAGCTAGTCAATATCTAGACTCAGTGACACCAATGTGATGCTGGTAGAAGATGAAGCAGACAAAATTAGAATGACCAGGTTTATGATTAGCCAAATCACTGCAAGAGCTTTGATTAAATGGAGCTAAAGCCCAACAGACTGGACCTGCAAAGCAATGGATGAGGAAGAGAAGAAAGAGAGAAACTCGCAGAAGGGAGAACTGTAAATGTCTGTGCTCGCTGTGTGCACCCCACAGACATCCAGCTGCAGAGCTCTGAAAACTCTCTACTGAGCCAGACCTTCCAGCCGGCAACAGGTTCTCAAGGGAAAGTCCATCAGAAAATAGTATCTCCTTTGCCTTTCCTTTTATCATGAGCTCGGTCAAGTAGATTGGGCAACAGACATGACAGGGCCAGCTGACTTTGCAGTGATGAATTTTTCATGCTGATTTCTCAGCAAAGATTAGCAAAATATTCTGGGTTTGTTGCAACAACCTTTTATTTTATGTACATACCTGACGTTCTCCAGTACACCCTCACATAAAGATCCCTGCTCTTCTCACAGTACAGTAACATTTTCTTGTTATCCCATATCCTTCCTTGTGTCTGATTTCATACCTGATTTTCAGGCGCTCTGCTGCAAAGACAATTCTTAAGATCCCTTCCTCTTCAGTAGCATGAACAGCAGTAGCTGCTGATAGACTCCAGTGTGAGTTGCATAGGTCTAATCCTGTGGGGGTAAATATCCAGGCTTGTTTCTCTAAGGCTAGGTTTTGCTTTTATCTTGTAGGTGTTTATGTTTCCTGATTCCCTGTTTGCAGGCAGGAGAGAATGAACAAAGTCCAGATCCTCTGGACTCTGACCCCAGAGGAATGACTGCTTCCCCTTTATATAGAGAGTTTGCAGTAGCCCAGTACTCCCTTCCTTCCCCAACATGAAGGATGGTGTGTGTTGTTCTAAAAAAACAGATGTTTTATCTAACAGCTTTTGAACCTAACAAGATGAATGCCAAATGCATCATCTACTTCAACTAACAAAAGGAGCTAAAACATGAAGTCCTAAAGGGAGGAATGCACCACTTTGGCACCATTGAGAGAATGACAGGGGAAAGGACCTGACGCTCTTTTAAGATCTCAGAGGAAAGGAGAGAACCTGCAGAGGTTTTCTGGCCAGCTTGGAATGAGAAAACAAGGACTTAAGAGGACTAAAAAAGTCTTTTTGCACTTATTAAAATGCTTCCAGCAAAAGACTAACACACCCACTATCTTTTTTATGTGCACACAGAGAAACTGAGGCAAAGCACAGGCAGCAGAGAAAAACCTTGGTATGGACAAGCACTCCGGCACACAGGCACTGGTGGCAGCAGCACCCACACCGAAAGTCTGTTTCCAGTGTGAAAAATTATATTCCCTCCCCTTGTTGCAGGCAGGGAGATGCTTGACCTGGAGATCCAGCCAAAATCCTCTTTCAGGTGCTTCTGTCCTTCATATTTCCCAGAGACCTCTGTCTCTTATTTCAGTGTAGTTGTGTTGAAATAACTTACCTGTTCCAGGCTGGGACACAGCCATGCCTCTGTTTTCCACCATGTAGGATGTTTGGGGCAAGCTGATGATCTGGATGACTCTGCCTTCTCCAGGATTAAGTATCCAGCCACCCAGATCCAGATGTTTTTGTCCACCCTTCTTCATTGAATCACATCACTCCCTTGGAGTCTATCGGTTGTCTTCTCTCTCAAAGCTCTGAGAGATGTTTCATCCAGTCTCTTCCTCTGGTGCCAGCTGCCTTCAACCTATTCACTAATTCATGGGCAGGGACATGTTCCTTTCCCTCCCTGCTTGGATGGGAAGCCTCCTTGTCCCATTCTTACTCCAGGGTCACCTCTGTTTTTAGAGCTGATTCTTCTGTTGGGAAGGGCAGCAGTGAAGTACTCTCCCACTCATATTGGAAGCCCCCATGAGTAATTTGGGGACCGTTCTGTTTCACTGCACCTAAAATTATTTCCTTCCTCTCAAGGTTTCCCTGGGTTTCCAAGCATTTCTACTTAAATACAGGCCTCTTCATGGGTGGGATTTTATTCCATCTTGACATGGTGAGATTACTTCTCGGAACTCCATTTTTCACTTTTAAAGAGGTGGTTTATTAATTAGTGTAATTTAATATTTATACAGCATTGTAGAGGTGTCTGGTGATTTGGCAACATAAAAAAGGTGGTCCCTGGTCTTAAGTGTTTACAGTGTTTTTTACATAACACTGTAAAGGAAAAAAAAGCCAAGGCTAAGGCACAATCTGAAGTATGAAAATACAAGAACATGGAGATGTTGGATGTTCTGGTCTTCTTCATTTTATTTTTTTTTAATATAGATTTGTGGTTTATTAAAAGGTATTTTAATATGCATACATCACTTAAGAGAATAATTGGACATAAGAAATACATCATCAGAGCAAAATAAAATAAAGCTGGTATTAGACTTTCAGAGGTTCTAGCACAATAGAGAAAGTAATTCCTTTAGAAAGAAAAATCCAGATGACCTAAAGAGTAGATATGTTTCCATAGATCATGAAATCCTTTTTAAAACGGTAAACAAACAAAAAAAAAACTTTTGAGTGCTTTTTATTTGCACCAGATTTTCTGAAACAGTGTTGTATTTTATAGCTTTACTGAAAAAGCCTGAAGTGCAACACCCTTTTTTTACTCTGTAAGTAGGAGTGGTGATTCCAGGGTTTACATGTTAATCCAACCTTCAGGCTGTAAGGAAAACGTAAAGTTTATGGGACCATCAGTAACATTCTTGCAATGGTGAACCCAACATTGTGGGAAAGGAAGATGTGTATGTTACACGCGAGTGAGTGAATGAAAAAGTAACACTAAGTCAAGTGGGAGTCTGAGTTAATCGAGGGTAAGTAATCAAGAAAAAGAAGGCATGTAAAACTAATGCCAGCCGTAGAAGACTTAGCAAAACAGGTAGTTTTTTTGCAAACAAGCATCAAGGATGGGACAAATTTAGATGAGCTGCAGAATTCTTGGGGTTCGTCTGGAAATCACATCAGAAGGTGTTTAGAGTGTGCAGCCAGAATAGGGCAGTAAAGAGTTCTGCATATTTTAAAATTTAAAATAAATAAGGTATTCAAAGACTTAAAGGCTAGCATTGAAAATGTAATACAAACTGTGTAGAAAATAATTCCTGAAGGAGAAATCAGGGGTCATTAAAAGGTTACTTTTAACTAATGTTGCTTGATTGGTTGTTAGTGTTCAGCTTCCTCTGAAGTGACAACGCGTTAGGGTGACCGTTGCCCTCTTCCAGCAATTATTGGTGCTCTGGCAATTGCACTCAGTTTTAATCAATTAGAGTCCTGAATGGTGCTTTTCTTGGTTTCAAACAAAAGAGCCAACTGTTGGACCAGAGATGTCGACTTCTTTTTGGCAGCTTCCTGTTTTCTTTTGGAAACTTTTTGAAGACCCTGTCGGGTTCAGGAATGATCATGATGAATCTCTTCTCTGTTAGTATGGGACTCATTATGTGATCAACATTCCAGCAGAAATCCATATAGTCAACAGAAAGCAAGAAGATAAGAGTTGCCATCCTGGAGCAGAGCAAAGGTCCATCTAGCATCTGGTTCCAAACCTCCACCAAGGTGTGGGAATGGCTTAGAGAAACGTTTAAGAATCTCATAGCTGGGAGGTAAGGGATAATAGTTCTCCTTTTCTCCCCTCTCCTACTTCAGTAGGTCCGTTCTATATCTGTAATACTTAGATTTTGGCTTAAACCTTGAAGAATGAGGTTGAACACGCAAGATGTATCTGTTAGCTATATTTATAGCTCTGGATATTCTTGTTATCTGTATGAATATAAATCTCATCATAACCGCACTTACTCATCTCTGGCAGGAGCTCCCAGGTTCAGGTACATGTGTCATTAATGATGCATAAGCTATCTCAAAGACAGAACAAATGCTGGCTCAACAGCTGAATTTCCCCGTGGAAAACATCCATGAGTAGCCTTGGATGGGCATAGTAGTGCTGCACTGTTACCTGTGTCAAGTGGTGAGCCAGGAGACTCCTTATCAGAGGCAAACACTCTGCAACACGGGTTTCAGGATACATTTTTCACCAACAGGATCAACTTGAAGTATTCTTATTTTCCTACCACGTGTTCCTAACCCATATTTTAACATGACATCTTCTCAGCTATGATAACACAGTAGCTTGTGTAGCGGTGTTGTGAAGTGGCTCTGGGAACTGCTGTAGCTTGAAGAGGACCAGGCTTGGAAAAGCTGGATTACTTTCCCATTCCAGGTCACTGCACAGCCAAGCAAACAGTTTTGCCTGGACAACTAGCTCAGACTAGATGGCTGACTTCTCCACTGCTGTTTTTTCATGATATGAATCTCCTATTATTTCCCTCCACTCACCCATCCATACCCATCTATTGTATGTAGAGTAGGAGAGGGACCTTTCCGTTCATGTCTATAGCAGTTCGAGGACCATGGGATTTGGTCCCTGCTTGAAACTCCTTCAAGCCTTGCATTAATAGCCAGCTGAAAGACTTATCCCAAGGCTTCTTGGAAGGCCATGTGTTATAAAATCAAATCCTTCCAGAAGAACCTTTTTTTTCTTACATTTATTAATCTAAATACTGTTTTCTGTATAAATCTCTAAGTGAATATATATATTTTTTCATATGAAGAACAACTAGTTTTATAGAGAGATAAATATACAGTACACAACCATAGGCACACAGGAAGTAGGACTCAAAACAATGATAACTCAGGGTAAAAGCACCAGAATAGTAGATCTGGCTGAACATTTTCTGCCAACATTTTTATTTGACTTTCAATTTGAAGGGGATGTTTTGTTGCTGTTAAAACAAAGATTAGTTTTGGGATTGGGGAACATTTCAAAAATCTTTGAAAGACTAATTTTAATTTGATAACAAGGAAAGTTTTTCGTCATATGTTTTCTTACATTCAGAGTTCTGGTGGACCTCTCCCATCAAGATGAAGTGAGCTTTTAAAACTTAGGTGAAAAAAAGGGAAAATTTTGAAAATTCCAAAAGAGAAATATTGATCAATAAAATGGAGTCTGCTTCTGAGATTTCTTCTGGAATATACTAATATACCAGATAAAAGGAGCAGAGAACAGCAAAGAATTTGGGTTTGGTTTTTACCAGTTCGAGGATATATTCAGATGAGAAGTGTATGGGATGACAGCGATAATTAAGCAGTTTGCTGCAGCTATATGGGTGTACAGTTTCACAATCACCCTCCACTCACCAAATTCAAGTTCTCATCCCTCTATTTCTTCCGTTGGCACAAGTGTGTTTGTGGAGGTGCGGAATCAGATGAAGTGACCTGAGTGTAAACCTTCCTGTCAAAGGAACATGTTGTAGGAATTGGGGGAAAGAGATGAGGAATGCCATGAGAGAGGGATTTTAAAGAGGACCCTTCCCTCAAGGACCAGCCTGTGTTTTGGATGCCTTTATGTGACTGTGGGACTGCTATTACTGGCTCAAGTGACAGTTTTATTCCTGCCCCACGATAACTTAAACTCCTGTGCTGAGAAGTGGCTGCTCATTAAACCACAGTGACTCAAACACTGCAACTCTGTCTATAGCTGAATTCAAGACCAAAAGTACCATTTCTGGGAGTCTTGCGGGAGAAACCACATGCGCAAATTTTATGGTGCTGTGGAGTCTATATAAACTTATGAGCTTGGACTTAAGATTTAGTAAAAATACAGTTGCTGTAGCTCACATTTAATGAATGAGTAGCTCACAAAGCAGCATATATTAGGGATAAAAATCCTAGAGAGAATCGAGAATAGGGAATTCACTTTAACTACTCCCCAGAAATCAAAAAAGCCTGTTCTATTTAGAAAGCTGGTGGTTTAAAAAAAAATAAAATTAAACCTCAGAGATTTAAAAGCAACCTCTGGCAGAGACAATGTCCAGCCTCTAGGTATGAAAGATTTGGTAGGTAGCTGCCAGAACATTCAACTTCGTGCACTGGATAGTTAAGATGCAGTGATCTGCATTTCAGGGAAGGGAAGGCTTTAATTAGCAAATGAGCCGTTAGAGAGCTTTCTACTGACACCTGGAACCAGCAGGAACACACCTGAAATTGCCCTGGACACTTGTTTCTTCAAGCTGAACTGTGCAGTAGTGAAGAGATCATTTTTGCTGCTTTATAACACACTAGGAGATCTTGGTATCCGCACTGTCGTAACTTGTTCTTCAAACTAGTCTTCTAGGGAAAGCAGGATAAAAGAAAGTCTAATTGAAAAAAAAAAAAACAAAAAACAAAAAACAAAAAAAACCCAAAAAAAACCAAAAAACAACAACAAAAAAAAAACACCACAAAAAAAAACCAAAAAAACCCCCCAAAAAAACCCAAAAAACCCAACCTCCAAAAACCCCGTTAACATTTGCAAGAGCAGAGGGGGCTGGAATTTAAGGTAAAGATGATCAAGGTATGCCGGTCTTGCTGTGTATCTGTATTGAACACCAAACAGTTCTTATGTTATCAGGAATCAAATGTCCACATCATCCACATTTTGGGGGGTTACTTTAGACTACCTAGAGGCTGTGGACTGAATGACAGTACTTAAGCTGTGGGAAGATTTTCCTTAGCCTTTGGTTCAAGGACAGTTTCGTATCCCAGACCTAAGGCAAGAAGGCACACTCAAACACAGAAAAGTCATGCAATTAAGTATTTCCTGCACGTGCTGGTTTTCCAATCAAGATATCTGTGTTTAAAGAATCCCTAAAGAAAAGAAAAGGAAAGAAAAAAGGTTATTTTAATAAATAATGTATGCTTCAGTAGGACAGAAGAGGGAAGCCTTTTAAGGCTAGACTGAGTTTCTCTCTGCTGCATAATAGGAATTATCTCTAGGGGACAGGGAAATCCTCTAATCTTCATCCAATATCTCAGCAGGCTTACCTTTTCTCCACAGATGCTCTGTTTTTATCCCACAAAAAATCAATGGGTCAGATCCTGAAACAATCACTGCAAATTAGCAGTGATCCAAGGTTCAGCCTCCTGCACTTGTGCATGAAGGTGGTTTTACCTGACAGTTCGTGATGTTATGTATCTGCTTTTAATAATTACAAAAGTAAGTATTTTCATTTATTATTTTTATTTTACTTCTTTAAGACCTAATTCTCCCTTCAGCTTCGATGGCATAAATTTAAAACACAATTACTCTATATTTACAGCCATCCTCCTGGGTCCTGGATTTGTCTCACTGTGTTTGTGTGAAGAATGTCTGTCCTGTGCTTCTTCAAATCTTTTTCCTCCCTAGATAACGTACACAGAAACAGTGTAAGAATTTCCATGGAGCTTTTCTGATTTATACTGACATGCTGAGTGGAAGCCCCTCTGTCTGCAAACATGGGCATTACACAAGGGGTAAGCCCTGCATGCCTGGGAAATGCAGAAGGGAGATGGATAATATGAATTCTGAGACCCTTCCTCACACATGCTCAAGGCTCAGATCAACAGTTTAACATTTAATAGTAAGTTTTAATAAACTGGCGGGTTTTTTGTTCTTTTTGTCCTGTGGCAATCTAGAATATTACAGGGTGAATCGGGAGCTATGAGGAAAACATCAAACAGAAATTCCATGGGAGAGAGGCTGAGTCCAGGTCAATCACCAAAGCTGTGCTGATGTGACCATGCTGCCTAGCTCAGGTTTCAGAGCCAGGGTAGAAGATGCCTCACTTGCCATACACCCATCCTGTGAAACCCTTGGAAAGGATTTTCCTTTAAATTTTTGTTGTCTTCTGAGGGCTTTTGATCAAGCCTGTGTGCTGTAGCATGCCATGTCCTAGGAAAAAAACAGAGCAAGACAGCGTTAACTTGACTGCATCGGTTGACAGTCACCTTTGCGAGACCCGGTCTCTTGAAAATCAGTGAGAAGCTGCTGGTGTGACCCGCTGGTGAACTGCAGCGAGGGGGGAAGGAGCAAATATTCCAGGAGATGAAGCAGGACATGCACTTGCATCTGATCCGAAATAACTGCTGTACAAAGGAAAAGTGAATGTAGCCCGCGTAGCCAAGCTGGTATTTCATGACCTTCTGATTGCAGAGTTCAAGATATCTTAACTTCTTTTTTGCTGAAGGCTTCTAAGTTGGGGGAGGAGGAGTTTGCAATGGTGAAGCAGGAGAGAGTAAATTTCCTTTCTAAAAAATATTCTTCTTCCGGTGGAAGTAGTGTATTGTTTCTTGAAATGGACAAAGTTATTTTCTAACTTCCCTGTATCCTGTCACCTGGCCCTTCCTTCCTCCTCCTGATACCGCAGTAAAATACACAAACATACAAGCTATGCATTATTTGCATCATGGCAGGATTTATATTCTGATCAAGGGTGGTGATTTATACTTGTCGGATTTTCTACAGACCACATTCCAGATGTGGAATGAATTTTACTGGCATTTATTAGTCACTAGGGGTGGCTGAGGATGGCTTCCTTTATACCCCTGACATTTATGCTCTGGTGTAGCTTCCCTTTTCCTTTCAATTATGTTTTTCCTTTAAAAAGAGTAAAAACAAAAGGTAAACAAAAGGAAAAGAAGTCCATTCTATAGCAGCGCAGACCTAATGGGACAGATTATGTTTATGGAGAGGGACATTTGGAACAGAAATCTCATTCTTCTAATAAGAAAAAAAAAAAAGAAAAAAACTGATTACCTTTAATAACAAGCTGTTGTTGATGCTTCCAAGATTTTAATCACCTTTACAAATGTTGTGGTGTCAGCATTGACTTTCTAAGCTTGTCTGTTCTAACAACTGAGCTTTAAGTCAATGTGATAATAGTGAATCTTTAACTATACCTTTACAAATTAAGAGCTAGATAAAAAATTTAACCTAAAGGAAAGATGTGAGAAAAGTCTTCCCAAAAGGCTGAGAAGCTACACCTTCTTGAGTATTTATATTTATACATCACATGTAAAATATCAAAAGGTTCATTATATGGCCAGAGCAAAAGAGACGTAGGCTTGAGACAGTCCACAAGCTGCAGGAAGCAAGGACCATGTTCAGACAGCCTGTTGTGAATGCAACTAACGTAAGAGAAATAATGTGAAATCCAACTTGCATGTGGGTTTCTTGAGGCTTATGGGAAGCAGAAGAGAGATGCTCTCTTCTTTGTGAGTGTCGTCACTGTGTGTTTTTAGCCAGTTGTCTGAAAGGGTGTAAAAGCTGGTGGATGCCACATATGGCCCAACATTTCCAGAACAGCAAAGGAAGTGACCATGGAGAAAGTCGGTGGGAGAAGGGGGAAGAACTCTGGGGAGAGGAAAATGTTCTGGTAAAATCAAACACATTTGGCAGATAACCCTGCATTACATGGGGGTTAATCCACCCACTGCTATTCCTCCCAGTTTGAAATTAAATTCCCATATTGCAGCAACTCTGTAAAGTTCTTCTGTTGGCTCAAACCTGGCATACCAAAGGCTAAGAGGTGTCTGTCATTGGACTGAACACTATCACAGAATCGTAGAATCATTAAGGATGGAAAAGACCTTTAAGATCATCAAGTCCAACCGTCAACCCAACACCACCATGCCCACTAAACCATGTCCTGAAGCACCACGTCTACAGGTTTTTTGAATACTTCCAGTGATGGTGACTCCACCACCTCCCTGGGCAACCTGTTCCAATGTTTGACCACTCTTTCAGCAAAGAAATTTTTCCTAATATCCTAAACCTCCTCTGGTGCAACTTGAGGCCATTTCCTCTCGTCCTAAATTATATCTGGGTTTGGTAGAGAAGGTCTAATGCTGTCCTGTAAAGCAAGTTTTGCTTTCAAACTAAAAGCAAACTGTGCAATTCTGATATAAGTTGGGTGCTTGCTGACAGCCAGTGGATCCTTGACTTTCTGTTTGATTCTGCCGTGACCATACTGCCTTTCTTATGCTTTCTTTCAATGGGGAGATGAGCTACCACAAATGTAATTCCCACTGAAACGGGCAAGAGGTTTTCCATAAACATTGATGAGGGTTTGGGTCTGGAAACTGTGCCACTGACAGAGCCCAGAAATGGTGACTGCAGGAGACAGGTAAACATATTTCATGGTATGGCTTCTTTAAGAATGTACCCTCAGATTAGGGGGGGTAAACCCTGTGGAAACAGAAAACAGGTCGCTGAAGTTTTTCAGGGATGAACCCAGTGTGAGAGCACAGGATAAGTATAAACAAATAAGTGAGTGAACAAGTGGCTGGAACAGATAAGAACAACTCACGGAATTATTTATGAGACATGAGAAAGCAGACAGTGTATGTGATGGGTTTAACTCTGATGGACCCATTAGCTACAGGCAGTACTGAGTTTAAAGAGTCCAAAATCCCTGTGACAGCTGAGATCAATGGGAATCTGTTCTCTTTGGTATTTATTAGATGAAGATTAGGTTAATGGATTAACTTGTCAGATGAATTTGATAGTTGGTTCATATAGTAAATATTAGCCCTTACAGGAAAATATTAGTTGTCTCTTGTTGACCGTGACCTAGCACATTAAAACAGGGCAGCTCTTTGCCCTGTGTTGCTTTTGAGAAAAATAAACAAACTGTGTAAGTGGTTTTGGGAGTCTGATGCATATACTTGTGATGTGGATGAGACTATTTCTCATGGCCAACAACCAAAACAATAACAATAAGCAAAAAAACCCAAAGCAGCTGACACTGTGCTTTACCCTTACAGGGATGGACTCAAAACAAGCATGTTGCCACATGGGGACTGATTCACTGATCTGCCAAGACCAGTGTGAATCCTCATTATCATTTCAACAGGTGCTGGGTCAAACCTCAGCTTCTCAGACACTGTGCTGCAGCTCAGTTAAAGTTGCTTTTCCCATTACAGTCAGTGGGTCAGAACCAGGGTCAATGTCTGGCACTCAACAAAGCAGGTGCCTGACTGCTGGGTGCAAAAATGCTCACGGTGCTGGTGCTTAGTTTGTGTATGTCAGGACATGGGACAGGCAGGCTGGGGTCATGGGAGGAGTTGGGATACCTGTGGAGGGGGAAGGAAAAGCAACACCGCTGCCTCCATGCATCTCATCACCTCAACTGCATCCCTGCTCAGCCTCTTCCCTACCACATCCATAGCCTGCAGCCAGAGCAGACACCTCTCACTCCTCTCCCATGGGGCAGCACAACTCGGTTCTGTCTCTGAAAAGCCTTGAGTGGGCCTGGGTTGGAAGCCACTGTGCTAAAATCAAGGCGGGACACTAATGTTTATCTGATGGTGCTTCTAATCCCTTTTATTTAAAATAAAAGGACAGTGCTGTGCAGTCAGTGATGAATTATTTCTTTGCTTCTGGACTAACAACCTGTGTCACAAGTGTTGAGAATCCCAGTTCCATTAACAGCTGGGTCAAGGTGCCGCACACCTTAATCCCATATGTTTTATGTATTAGCTCTATCACAGCTTGCAATGCTGCAGTCGTGTTTACAGCCATCTATATGCCTGGTGTGTTTCCCATATTTTCCCCCTACTGTGTGCCGTGATAGTCAAGACAATGCTGCCTTTAAAAAATACTCTTTTGATATGCCGAGATCCCCAAGTCCTGAAAATGAGCAGAGCAGTTAGTAGGGATTGACCAGGCTTTATGCTTTTGATGTGAAAATTGCAGCAAGCTCAGTGTTCTTAATCGTCCCCAGAGGACATTTCCAAGGCATGAAGGGCAGCAACTGGCCAGTCGCGTTAGGAGACTACTGGGGCCAGTCAGTCAAGGGCTTGTAGGGAATTTAAGGCCCAAAAGTGAACACACACGAGGCAATGCCGGCCAACGGCATGCCATGGCAGTGATGGCCTGCCCGCTATCGTGAAGCACTTTGAGGTTTCTGAGCTGGGACTACCATTAGGAGGCTGGTAGGGGGTTGTGCCGGACCCCAAAGCACGCTAATAAAGGAAGCAGTAGGAAGCAAACTAATAAAATCTGCTGGGTCTTGCAGCTCTCTGCAGCACTTCAGCGTGGTCGCATCCATTCAGGAGGTGTGATCTCCCGTGGGATATTCCCAGAGCTCCTTTACTCCTCAGCTCTCCAAGCTCTTGTGTCCATGTCTGAGTCCTTTGCTATTTGGAGACCTTGATGTGTAGATCGCGGGGTTGTGAAAGCTGTTCACCCATGTACTACATCAAGAGTATTTTTGAAGGAAAACAACTTAGGGAAGCCAGTGGAGTTTTTAGTGTAATCAATAAGAAAATAACAATACTGGAGGCTGTGTTTTGTAAAGAAATGCTAGCAGTAACACAAAAAAGGACACAGGAGACTGAGCTCTACAGATGACAGGCTCAGGGCATGGGTAGTCCTTTCTGTATCTCCTGCAGAACATGGCAATAGATGTAGCTATGACATTCTTGTTTGACTGGTTTACCACCTGTGTTTCCAAGCACAGGCTGGAAAGACCCCAGTCTGCAAGGGGCTGTGCAAACACATAGACATCCCTGTACCAGGAGGATGCCACAGTAGTGGTGTGTCTAAGCAGACAAGCAAAGCAGTGCTTTATTGACTCAGATTGCCGTCAGAGTTGGCTGGCTTGTGGCACACCTTAAGTCAACTTTGTACTGCTTGCTGCATTTCCAGTTCTCATCAGAGGCTGCAGAGGTATAGAACACAGCCCTGCCTGCTTTTGCTAGACTTTCCCAGGCTTCCTTCAGAAAGATAAGTGGGGCCCTTGGGGTATTAGCAGAAGTAGGTAGAGTGTATTTCTCCCTTGGCATATACAGCCAGAAGCCAGCCAGCATCTGTCCTGGAGGTGAGTTAGAAAAGGGTTGTGACAGAGGAAGATGCAGAGGCATGACCCAGGAGAGATGACTAATAAAAAATGACTTAAGAGCTCTTCTCCAAGGATCAAAGGTTAAGTCTAGGTCAATTGTAATAACTGCATTGCTTCACCAGTCAGGACACGTGCAGTCTCCTAGAGGAACATCTAAAGCATGTTCTCAAATGGCATTAAACTGGCTGCCATTTGCAAAAGATTTGACTCCCCCCAAGTTTGGCAGGTGTAGTTTTACACGAGCCTGAAGCTTCTCAGTAACAAGGTCACAGGATGATTTCTTCTCTCAAAACCTTCCCAGTGAGCACGGAATTTTCTGCGTGTAAAGCCAAGATCACCGAGTTCCCTGCAAGCACCCTCCTCTTCAGCAACACGCCTTGCAAAACATGGCAAGAGAAATAGGGAAATGTTCCCACTCCCATGGCTTAGACTATTATTGCTACTCAATAGGAGCTAAGCAGTGTTTATTTACTTATCCTAAAAATGGATAAGAGAGTGCAGGAATAGCAAAATGGAGGGAGAATGGATGAGTAATGAAAGTAGGAGTCTGTCTGTCTGCACTGTATAGAGGGGTGCTGTATAGAGATACCCAAGCCAATGCAACATAAGATACCCAAAGAATCAGAAGTAGGGCAGCATACCATACAGCAAGGTTTTAAACACTAGGATCCAATTCAACTCCCAGGCATCCTTTGTTCTCTGCTGCAAAACTTGGCAATGCTTCTGCATGTTTCAGTTTCACACACTGGTTTGGGAAGTGCTGATTCAATGAGATGTTTTTCCTGCCAGTGCCTGAGCTTGCTGCCTCACTGTAAATGGGAGTTTAGTCACAGCATTTTGCCTGACACATACCTGCCCACCCTGTTGTCATTATCAGTTTAAGTATTTCCGTCTCACACAGGGGCACACAGTAAAAATACATTACAAAGACTAAAAAGATTTAGTCATCATCAGCAGTTCAGTTAAGCCTACATAGTTGACTGCTCAGAAGAAATAAGATTCTTAATTGGATAGTTTTCTATTTGAAAAAGCAGTATGGCTTAATGTGGAGCTTCTAATGAAACAACTGTCCAGAAGCATCCGTGGGCAACACAGGGGGTGGCTAACTAGTCACTACAAAACCCTTCTGTCCGTCAGCTACTTACCATTATCTTTTTAAGGACACACTTTTTTCCTGTGCAACATTGATTAGCACTATTAGACACCGCTCATTTGCACATTAATAGGAGAATATGTTTCCTTTTGGTCTGGCTGGATGATAACCACATGCATTTTCAAGGTGAGCTATCTGCAAGGCTACTTCTATGCTTGACACAGAAGATGGGTTAATAGCTAGATGGAGCTACGGTATGGGCAGTTCTGGGTTCTGCTTTGCACACTGATTTCCTATGTCCTTGGAACATAAGGCCTTTGAACAACCTTCTATTCAGAAATTGTTCCAGCCATGTTTGTGTAGTGTGTGCTAAAAATGCTAAGTGCGGGGCGAAGGAGAAACACAGATTAATTCTTACTGTAAGCACTACGTATGGTATGAGGGAAAAGGTCCTGTTCTGTTATTCCCTATGACGCTAACCTGGACAGGGGACCTCACTGGAAGTGACTCTATTTCATTGTGAAACTGTGATAATTAAAATGTCACTTAAGTTTAATTCTTCTCACAGAACTATTAGTCAAGACTTTTCAGACCTTTATGTGGGGGACTTCTGCTTCCATTTACTCCAGTAGAACAGTATTTGGCCAGTGCTGAGTGCTTCTGATAATCCCCTTATAAATATCTGTGAGAGGAAGTCAAGAGTTGTTGGCAATTTCTTCATTATATGTGGCATTCGTGGGATTATTCCAGATTTTAAACCAAGTCAAAACTTGGCTTAGGCATTAAGGTGAATGTGATGTAGAGAACCTGAGACCATTTCCCTTTTTTCCTGGTTCGTTTGGGAACAAGCAGGTATTTGGGTCTTTATTTGCTATTTGAATTCATTCAGAAAGAATATTTCACTTTGCAAGTGAACTCCAGACCAAAGACTGTTCATCATTTATGTATGGCACATAAGCACCACAGATACTGATAATGAGAAGACAGTGTGTGTATTGTTTTCCCTGGCTACTGGAACTACATACAATTTTCTTTTTTTGATTTTAGAATTTTATAAAATTTTATAAATTGGCAGACCCCTTCAGCAACTTGATGTGAGATATTATGTACTCATGGAGGAGGAAGAGGAAGCATGTGTGTGTAGGAAATAACCAAGACTAAAAAATTTAAAGACATGTAAGCCCTGTTCTTTTTTCTTTTACAAAAGGAAACAGAGAATCTATAGATAAACTCTGTGTCTAGTTAAGCTGTATCAGTCCCAGAAGTCCTTCCTGCTGGGCAGAGGGATGGCAGGAGGAAAGCTAAAGCCCTTGAAGCACATTATTTATTGGTGACCAGATTTTATGTATATATATTTTTTAAAAAGGTCTTTTCCCATAATTGCCTCTGCATGTCTAGGTGCAGTACTTGTTTATGATGCCTTTATCTTGTATAACTGCAATCCCGTTTGTGTGTGAAAACACTGAAATTTCATTTTTGGGAATTTCATTGTCCCTGCCAGTATCAAGTTCAGTATACTAGTAGCTCCCAAGCTCGTATGCTATAGTTTACGGGAACTTACTGCACTCCCTACCAGCCTGCCATGTGACTGGTATTTTCTGCATGTGATTGAGTTTAGGCTTGCAATTTGCAAATGGTTAATGCTCAATAAAGGTTTATCTACCCCTACTGCAGTGGACCTGGCTGCCTTTCTGCCTGAGTAATGACATATTGTCTTGCTCACTGCTTCTTGTGTCTGCTCTCCGCATGCTGAGATTTTTCCACTCTTCTCCCTTGCATGCTGCTTGGTAATGACCTAGAACTCAAACATCAGGTGACTGAATGTCCTGAGGGTCATGATCATCACCTCAGACCCTACTCACAGAAACACTGCCTGTGGTTTTAGAACTCATCTGAGTGAAGCAAAGGAATCTGATTATAAATGTCTGCTGGCTGGAGGGACTTGATGAGGGCTTCAAGCTCCTGAGATCTTCCCAGAAAATTCCCTGCATTCTGGTAAACTTCTTGCTAAGAATAATATCCAAAGAGCTTAATTAGTTTTTAGCTCTTTAACTCTTTTCAGTTCCACAACCCTAAAAAGAGGCTATAGGAGACTAGTGTGAATGTGGCAGCATTGGGCTGAAAGGAGGTTACCTGGTATGTACAGGTACCCAAGGCAGGATCTCCTATACCCAGGCCACCCCTGATAGATGTGTGTCTGACCTGTTTTTAAAGACCTCCAGTATAGAGGCGTCACAGCATCCTCAGGCAATTCCTGTGCTTTGCTATTCTTATCATTAGAAAGTATTTCCTAATGTCTGATGTAAATCTTCCTTGCCACAAGCTGAACTCATTATTCTTGTCCTGCCCACTATAAACAGAAGCTATTTCAGTAGTTACCTGCTCACTTCCATTGCCACTGAATGCAATTTTGTCCTTCGATTCTGATGTAAAGGTGGACAGTGACTATGTTTATAGAAGTGAAACAGATGTGTTTACAAGTATTCCTCAAATCTTTACTATTTCTTGGCATTAGGAACCAAAGCCAACATCCCTAGTGCTTATGTTTCCAAAGTGCAATTGTCTTCACATATACAGAGATCAGAGGAGACTTTTAAGGCTAATGCAGGGATAGACAATGCAGGTGGAATAGCAAACACCTAGTTATGTCATCCCAAAAAGGTAGAAGGTTGGTTTATTTTTATTGGTTGTGTATATTAGGTATCTGATCCTTGCAATTGGCCTTGTTGAACTTCCTGAGGTTTGTACGGGCCCATCTCTCAAGTCTGTCAAGGTTCTTCTGGATGGCATCTCTTCCCTCAAGCCTATCAAGTGTATTTGCTAGCCTTTTATCAGGAGGCATGTCAATAGTCAGTCAAGATCATGTATCCAAACATAGTCATCTCCTTGAGCTGCATTGCACTCAGCGGGTGTTAATTGCATTGACTAATTCTCTGTTCGCTGTGAAAGCACCCCAGGGTGACTTGTGCAGATGTAGACGCTTTCACCTGAGACACCTACAATTAGTCATATATATCCCTCGTTAAAATGAAGCCACAAGTATTCAAGGCCAAGCCAGAGCCAGCAATATTGATAGAAAGTATATGAGTGATAAGGTTTGCTATGCTTTCATTTGCTCTTGACTCACTTGATAGCACAGGCTCAGATGGAGAATTTTTCCCACCATTTCAGAGGGCTCTGCATAGGCTTTAGTTCACAAAATTCAGTTTACAGAAAGTCTTTGAGTTTGTCTTTGAATGAAAAAAAATGCTTTATAGAATAACTTACTTACAAGTCTCATGATTGTTTACATGTACATTGTAAACTGTGATTGAAAATAAAGTGGAAATATTTCATGTGATAGGTCCTCCTGGACATCTGACTTTATTTTGACGACAATATAAGACTGAAGACCCTAAGTTTCTGCCCAAGTATTTTTGCAGCTGTGTTTAAATCAAACATTAACTTTCTTTCAGCAACACAATGACTATGTTTTTACAACCATTCAGTAAGTCATGGATGTTTCCTCAAAGAGTGAGCTGATTAGTATCTGGTGGTTTTTTAAATTAAAATGTTGTTGTTGCTTTATCTTTCTTTGACACAGTGGGGGGGTTTCTCTACTTCTCTGTAAACAGGTAGTTTGGGTCCTGTACATTGGGACTCACTGATTTTCTTCATTGTGTTTCAAAGCTCATTTTTTGCAGCACGCTAAAGCTGCTGCAGAAAATTCTACACCGTGAGACAGAGTTTGCCACCCACTTATAGGTAAAAATCCCAAAGTCTAGAAATACAGATGAAAACTTTTCACTGAAGAGTTAAACAGAGCCAAGCAGAAAATCTCTGTGCTTTCTGCTTTATTGCATGCAGAGGCCGGACACCCTATCATTTTGTTAATGCCACTATTTAGATAGATCTTGGATGTACTTGAAGCACTAAGTATCTTGGTTCACAGATATTTTCTAAGTAAGGCTATTTCTGTGACTTTGAGCTGAACTTGAAATTGGAAGTGTCAAATGAAGTATTTTGCTGTTTTCTATCTAGCTGGCTGCAATTTATCTATATGAAATCTGATCTGATCATCTAAGGACCCTAACTGGAGCAAATGAAATGTTTTATCACCAGGAATCACTTGAGATGACTTTTCAGAAGGTGTAAAAGGCTGCTGTGACGGGCTGTCCTCCTTGTACTTGTGAATGAGATATTTTTGCTGCAGCGAATCTGCAGTATTAGGGTGCATGTCTGCCTTCTCTTTGTCTGTCCAGCCCTATGGTTTTCTGCCAAGAGATGAAAGCTCCTCATTGCACCTATGATCTTATTTTGGCCCTGTCCAGCAGCTCCCAAGCACTTCAGACTATGAAACGGAGCAGGATATGATCCCCTGACCAGATGACTGTGTACTGCTGCCCTATTGGGCTCTGTCAAGAAGGCGGCAGAGCTGGCTCCAAGGCCCCAAACTCCCTCCTGGCTCAGTATTGAGAAATCCCACAAGATGCCACGAGTTGTCCCTCATCTCACTGTTGCCTTACTCTCACTTGACTCATATTTTGGCCTGACATCCAAAACCGATTTTATCAAATCTTCTTTATCTCAGCTCAAAATCCATTCTCCGGTTCATTTGTCCCCCTGCCTTTTCCTAACCAGCTTGCTCAGGAGAGGCTTGGGCATGGTTTCCAGCTGGAGATGGTGGTGTTATCTCACTGCATCTCTGTTGGTGAGTGGGCACAAGGGAGGTTGCAGTCTCTTGTCAGAGGTCTCTGTCTCTCCCACAGCTGGGACCCAGCTGTGCCTTTGCTGTCTGCTCCCACATTGCCTGTGTGACACCCACAATGCAGCCTAAGCTAAGGTCCTGTGGGGCTGGGAAAAGGGGAAGGAGGGTAGATTGGTATCTAAACGTCTGAATTTTGTTCATTCTTTCTTTTTTCTCAGGTAGAGCAATCCTGAAGTTCTGAGGAGAGTCAGTCCTTCTGGCCACTCCTCTTTGCTGTTGCTTCATGTCTGAGCTCTGGCAAATGGTGAGCAGATTAAAATGATAGTCCCCATCACGTGCTCACCTTGGAAGTAGGTTGATTACTTCAATCCCATCCCCAGCACTGGAGAATGGCCTCAGTCATGACTTCAGGTGAGAGGAGAACAACTTCAAACCTGCCTTCATGATGCTAAGCTCAATGAAAACAAAATTAAATCACAAAACAGATTAAGGTTCAAGATGCTTCTCAGCTGGAAGCTCTGAGAAACAATAAACACAAAGCTTGCTGCTGCCAGGGTGTTGTTTGTTTGTGTTTTTCCTTAACAAAGCTGTTCTTCAGAATGGAGTTCTGCACTCCCCACCGCGCGATGGTAGCCTTAACCACAGCCCCTGTTGTGATGAAAACAGTGCTCGGAGAGGGGCAGGATGTGGCAGTCACCCATACCTTCGACTGTATATTTTTAAACATCAATAAATAGGTGCTTTTCAGGGGAAAAGGAGTGTGAACAAGCACCATTCACAATGCCTTCCCTCGAGGGCAAGCAGCTGCTCCTGGCTTTGGCTGCCCACTGCAGATGTAGCACAGGGGGAACTGTGGCAGCCCGCTTTGGCAATGGTGGGCAGGTTTTTCTGGCTCCCAGGTCTTGTGTGTTGCCCACAAAGCATCTCGCTTATTTAAGAGGCTGGGACTGCCAAGTTCATGCTATGTTCCTGCCTTCTGTCGAAATTCCCAGCTCTGTATGAGGTGAAAATGTCACCTATCTAGAAGACAGCTGCTGGGATCTGGAACACACTTTCATGGCAACATTTCAAATATCCCATTAGATACGACAGCCAGGGGCTTCTTCTGAGGTTACCAAGATCCCCCAAAATAGTTTTCTCCACCTCTAGCATCAGGAAAGAAAAATAACTTTTTTTTAACCCTTACCCCAGATGTCTTTATGCCAGATAATAAAGTTGTTAGTTTTCTTCCTGACATTCCTGTGTGTCACACCCTCATTACGACATCTTTCTACAGGAACATTCCTGTGCGTGAGAAAGAGAAAAGTGAATCTGAAGCCCTTTTACTTGGGCTAACTCTGGTCAACAGTTACTTCCACGCATAGCCATTGCTCATAGGTAGACGTGAAACTAGAGTTAACATTTATCTCCTCCTGTCAAAAGGGTTCAAAACATCAGAATCAAAAGGCTATGAGTAAGAGAGGAACATGGTGTCTGATGGTGAGTTTGCTTAATTCACAAGTCAACAGCAGAAATCATTTCTATGCCAGGCACATAAACACCTTTCATAAAAGGTTAATTTTTTATTTATTTATTTATTTTAATCATAAGGTAGTTAATACACTGAAGAACGTGTGAGTCGCAGCTGGAGCCGTTGCAGTGTTATAGTCACTGGAGGGGCTATCATCTCAGGTGATCATCTTAGGGAATATTTCTCAACTCTGCTTTCCGGAGGGGTGGGCTTACACCAGCTTCCCACCTCATGCACTTCTACCAGAGCATGTGGCCGCCTGCGTGTAAAGGGATGCTCACTCTCTCTTCAGGAAGCAAGCCCTTAGCGCAAGGCTTCAGTGCCAGACCCTCAGCGTGTTAAATACATGGCGGCTGGAATTTCACAGATTTTCTGTCATTTTTGTCAGTCTGAGACTTTGAACAATGGCTGTGATGAATGCTGAATTTTAAAATAACGTTGTGTTTTCATTCCAACTATATCATCTTAAGAAGTTTGAAAGACATGGTCTGTACTCTTGGTAGGATAAGTCAACACTCGTCATTTGGTGGAGATACTATGTGCCTTCCCTGAAACAAATACTGGAAGCAGAAAGCCAGGTGGAATCTGATCTTTACCGATGCTTGGAAGCTGGGTAGTTTTTCCCCATGAAAAGGGGACCCATGGAAAGATAGATCAAGGGGCTAGCACACACATAAAAGTACATGATGACATAAAACCTTCAAGACTGACCAGTCTCCCTGGGAGGTGATATTTTTACAAGATACTGTTTTCAGGCTGCACAAGGAGCAGGAATCTCACACCTAGTGTGGAGAAAGCTGCCCCTTTAAAAAGCAGCCTCGTGATGCTGCTTGTCATGTGAAAGTTTCAGCTGAATGCTAATGAGGAAAATCTGTTTTCAGTTAAGCCAATGTAAACTCAGGGAATTTTAACCAGGATTGGTGAAGTCACTTCAGATTTGCACCATAGCACAAGTTTGATTGGAACATTTGTTTTCATGTAACTTTTGCGGCTTTATTCCATTCATTACATATGACCATAATTTATGGAGGTTCCACATGCACATGCAAGTTAAGGCAATTTGGTTTCTTTTATTAAGCTATGAGTCTGTTTTATAATCAAAGTAAATCAGGCTCATTTGCACACCAAAAAATCTTGGTGTGGATTTCTGTCTGTGGGAGTGGAGACAAAGCATCTTGCTTGCTGACTCTAGCCAAACTGTGCATTTAGCTTACCCAGTCAATTTTCATGGTGACTCAGTGCAATTCATTTGCTCTAGTGAGATATGCAAATGTTAATTTTTGAGAGCTGTATTTGAATTTAATTCTTACCAATGCAAGTATGAATTTATATGAAGGACTTCAGTAATGTTACACTGGAGTTTCACCAAGATAATTAGGAAACAAATATGACTTGACACATGGGAGAGGAGAAGCCACAAAATAGATCACATCACAAAGCTGTAAATTTCCACATTAGCTTTGTTCTGGCTTTTACTTAGCACACTCTGACTACCTGACTATCCCAGAGCAAAAGCACCGAGTGAAGATGTCTCTGTCAGTACCACTTGGCCTCCTTCCCCCAAGGTTCGCGTACTGACAGGCATGACAGGCAGCCTGAGGTCCTATCTCATCTCTGACCCTTTAAATGCTGCATTGACAAAAGGCATAAACCCCTGTTCTTTTGAGTCTGCTGCGTGAGCTAAAACACAATAGCTCCAAGCTAGCTGCAGACTCATTGTGGTTCTGGCCGAATGACTGTTTCACTACGTTAAGGACTGAGTTATTCCTTAGAGGATGTATTCTGTGCTAGGCATAGTAGGAATTTCATTGCTGAGGAGACAGGTCCATCTGACTTTTAGCTGAAGGGATGCAGCCTGCATCCTTATAACTCCTCTACACATAAGGGAAAGGTGCACCCTTCTTGCCGTCCTAACCCTGCCCACTGCACCCAGACCTGCCCCATGTATCTCCCAGATGGGAAGGAATGGAGCGATCCTGTTTCTCCCCTAAGCAGTAGGGTGAAGGGCTCCTGGCTCTAAAGAGCTTGGTTGGAGCTGGCTCATCCATGTCAGCAGAACCGCAAATGTATTTGTGAGTAGAGCGTAGAAAAAAATCTCTCAGAGGTGTCTGAAATCTCTCTGTCAGTGGCATGTTATCCTAGATACAGTTTTAAGAATTGGAAAGCTCTCTGTAGACCTGGTGTCAGATGGCTATCATGTCATTCATACAGAGGTGGTGTACTTCTTTCCAGGCTCTGAGGTCTGCAGTACCTTTTCTTCTTTATCAGAAACTTTAGTTCCTGCTGGTCTCTGGGTCCCCCATAAGGAATAACTCTGGCACAGAGGCCTGTCTGGGGCTGTCTGTCCTACTTCTGTGTGGGAAAATGGGTTTTCATTCCTTTCCCCTTTGTGTTTAGTATTATGGAGCCTTCATTATAGAAAATCTCCACCCTTTTCCCAGGACAACAAGAATAGGTTAAAAGACAACTATATTCAAATGTTAGAGACAGAGAAAGTTTTTTATTAGTGAGACCTTTTCACTCCTCGGGTACTCTCCTGAGCGGGGTCAACATCTGACCATTGCTGCAGATTGCATCTCAAAAAAGCAATTTACTAATGGAAAGGCATCTTTCCACAAAAGTCATTCAAAGATAGCACTGTCTATCAAAACAATGAATATGTGAGCAGATGAAAATGAAGCACCATAAATAAAACATGCACCATCTTATTTCAGCTTGCCACAGGTCAGCCTAAAAGAGTTGACAGCTCTTGGAAAGTCTTTGCAAAACATTTCAGCATTAAACAACTGTAGCTTCGATTCCTAAATGCCTTTGTTTATCTGGGCCAACATCCAGAACTCATACAAAATAATTATCTACCAACACAGAGACTGTTTTCATTCAACTCCTAGACATACACACAGCCTTATCAGATGCTTATTACTCCTCTTAGAACTGTCCTGTGGAGATGACTGTTGCCTTTGAACAAGGTTAATGAATGCTTGATCCTGAAGCTAACGGCAACTCCATTCTTGAGCTAGGATTTTTCAGATAAGACATCCTATTTTATTACTGAGAAACAGGTCAGGAGAAGGTATTTACAGATTCTGAAAACTTGACATTATACCACTGACTCTTCCTGTTAAAGTAAATATTTTTAAGAGGATGATGGAGCGATGTAACAGAGAGTATGTTGCATTATTTGCTGCTTCCAGATACTCCTGCTACATAGGTTATAATGTGTCTGTATAATAACAATAGTCCATACTGAATAGTTCATACCCCCTTCCAAATCTTTGTGACCAATGTTCTGCAGGGGAAGAATTATGCACTGGGAACTCTGTATTTTTCCCTTGTTTTTTAGCATACTATTTGGAAAAACTGAGGACTTTTCAATGCCAGCTGGGTAAGATGTTCTTCATTCCTAACACTGTACCCTGCGTGTTGCTTTTGCACTTTTTTGTGCAGGCATGCTGCATTGCAGGGATGGCATGTGAACTGCTTACAGGATAGATGTAGCTGTGTAGTGAGCACATAGGTGTCTGGAAACCATCTTGAAAGATACAGCAGCACAATGTGTACACCACTGGAGTAGGATCTAGGAGACCTGGCTTTTATTGCTGGCTCTGCCACAGACCTCCCATGTGACTTTAGGCAGAGAAGTCATTTCACTTATCAGCCTCTGTCTGTTCCATTTAGGCTGTAGAATGGTTTAAGAACTCTGATACTTAGCACAGCACTTAAAATGTTGTGTTACCTTTTCAGATGAGTCACCCATGCACGGCATTGCTAATAGAAGTCTCTTAGGCGTCCATAATCATCAAGTTTATTATTACTGTTAAATTTTAGACTTTGATTTTCTTTAGAGATGTTGTTACATTTTCATTGCTTTTTACTCATGAAAAAGTTTTCTTTTGAAAACTACCAATTATTTTGACATGGACCTGCTGGAGCGGGTCCAGAGGAGGCCACAAAAATGATCAAAGGAATGGAACACCTCTCCTGCGAGGACAGGCTGAGAGAATGGGGGTTGTTCAGCCTGGAGAAGAGAAGGGTCCAGGGAGACCTTATTGTGGCCTTCCAGTACTTACAGGGGGCTTGTAAGAAAGATGGGGACAGACTTTTCAGCAGGGCCTGTAGCGATAGGACAAGGGGTCATGGTTTTAAACTAAAAGAGGGCAGATTTAGACTAGAGATAAGGAAGACATTTTTCACAATGAGCGTGGTGAAACAGTGCACAGGTTGCCTGGAGAGGATGCCCCATCCCTGGAAACATTTCAGGTCAGGTTGGACAGGGCTCTGAGCAACGTGATCTAGTTGAAGATGTCCCTGCTCATTGCAGGGGGGTTGGACTAGATGGCTTTATAAAGGTCCCTTCGAACCAAAATTATTCTATGATTCTGTGAAGATTCCTCTGATGTTTTAGCAAAGTCCTTCAAAGTATCAGAGGCAAACAGTAAGAGCTGTGTCTCCTAAGAAGAAGTGGAAAAGAAAGACCTGCTCAATTACAGCAGCATGCAAACTGGGAACTCTTCCCCCTCCCCCAGCACCGCCGCACACCATCCTTCCTCCTTCCAGAGAACTTATAAACATCATGGTTCCGATCTAGATCTGGAGGGAGCTGATCTGGGAGTTCTCTACTGACTTGAA
>NW_010566432.1:0-13480 GCF_000687285.1 Phaethon lepturus
CATTTTAATTTAAGATAAGGTGATTCTAGCACAGCTAGCTGAAGTTTTTGATCCTGGGGAGCTTACGGCACACTGTTCCAAGCCTTGTAAGTGGTGGACTCCAACCTCTGCAGAAGTATCACTGTAAATTATTAAGGGCTGCTGGTTTTGTATGTTGTGCCTTACAGCTTTTTAAGAACTTTATTATCAGAAATACAGGAGGCTAATGTTAACCTTTCAGAGGTTATCTGAAAGCACTGTAAGGAGTAACTTCAGCTTCACCCTTTGCTTCAGTGAGATGTTATGTTTTTGGCAAAAAAATATTCTGGTCTTCTGGCATGCTTTTTCCCTCAATTGCAAAATTTACTCACATTGACTTTTTATTTTCTTGATTATTGCTAGAAGCAAATAAACTGATCAACAGCAAGTCTCTCCTCCTACAATCTAGTCATGTTCACCTTGCCTGGCAGCAATGTACACATTTTAAAACAGTTCAGTAATTTAGCCTACTTTTTTTACAATCAGGATGGGATAAAATGGAAATGAGTGGTATAGACATGGTCCATACCCATCAAAGTCAATTAAAAGACTCTAGATACTGTGTAAAAGCTTAAGTTCAGTCCACCAGTGAGCAGTAAATTCATCGCACAAAAGTTCTGTAGGCCAATGGTGGACTCCTACCACACTTTGGGACTGCGGGTATGTGTGGTAGCAAACAAACTAAAGAGGAAAGTTATCTTCAACTTGATATTTCCATCTTACTTCCCAGAGCACTGCACAATTAACAGCTTTTTTTTTCTTCTTTGTCTAATGCAGTGATTTTCAAGTAAGGTCAAAACAGATGAATATGGCTATAAATGGGCTCTTTAATTACAAAGAACTCTAGCTTTTGCATAAAACACCTTGGAACATTTGAATGTGTTATTTGCAAGTATAAGACAAATGGTTGTGCACTTAAAGCGTCACTCACAAAGTCACCACTCACAAAGGAAGTGAGTTAGAGCGTGACCTGCCTGTGTGCGTACACTGGCCGTGCTCCCCTTTGCCCCAAGGAAAAATTACCCCATCGACCCGCGGGGCACCGCGGGGACAGAAGTATTAATTTAGACGATTGCTCTGTACTAGCTGATGAACTGTAAGTTCTAGAGGTATTACAAAACAGAGTGAGCTTCAGGGGAAATTTTTTCATTTCCATGCTGTAAATCTCACCAGGTTGTCTCCTGCCACCGTGTTTCATATACTGTTGGCAGATAATGATGGATTCAGTGCTTTTAAAACTAAATTGGCTCTCCATCACAGGAACTATGTGCAAACAGAGAGCAAATACAGATAGTGCAAAGGTTTCCTATCTCTTAAAACCTCCCGTAAGGTCAGTAGTTTTTGAAGAGAACTCAAATACCTGAGGAAGGAAGGAGGGTAGGGAGCAGGCTGCAAGGAGACCTTCGGGACATACCTGTCCTGCAGAGCAGACGGGCAATGTACCCGTTGACGGGTCACATCACCTCTTTCTGTCTCGTTGCTAACGCACAGACATTCTAGGAAAATCAACGCAGGGCTCTTTTTTTTTTCAAAAAATAAATTTTGCTACCAAGTAGTTTTTTGAAAGATATCTAGGATACGTGCAGGTGCTAGGGCTATGTGCTGAACAAGAACACAGAACCCGCTCTGGTTTACTTTATTTCCATTATTTTTGTTGAATTTAGCTTGGATCCTTTTCCCAAGTTTTTTTCTTTGTTATCTTTTGCTATCCTTGCATGTTTTTAAGGGTATATAGTTTTTCCATGTTGTGTCTCTCATTTTCAGGTTCCACAAGGAGAAAATATTCCGATCTTAAAACAAAGGTCTTGCAAATTTACTAAACACGTACACTTTCAAAGATTTTCTAGGAAGAACCACTCAGTGTTTGCAGTCCTGTGCATTTAGTTGTGATTCAAAGATGTCAGAGTTGGGCTTTTTCTGAGCTGTTCTAAAGTTGTCCTGGACTTTGGAACTTGGATTAGGTATTTTCAGCAGATGGGGTGTACCGGAATACCAATACTGGGTGTATCAGGAATCACTAGGGGAAAAAAAGGTGAAACAAACACAAAGTTACACAAGGCCAATGTTATAACCAAATAAGTAGTTCTTGTAGCTTTTTTATAATTGCCCTTCTGCTTATTTTTCACGGCATCAGATGAACCTCTGAGGCTTCTAACAAGAACCTAGGGTCTTATTTAAGTTTAATATATGTTATCATTCGGGGTTAGCCTAGAGTGCATCTTACATAATTATAAGCCAAATATATAAAAAAAATTTTTTTTTTGTCATTATTTAGAGATGCTCCAGGCCATGTATCATATCCTTGTGAAAATGTAGCAGCTACCAAAGCAATGACTAAAATGACTCTTCTTTGCATAACGCAGCAGTCAAAAGCCTTAAAAGCTAAATAATATAAAAATATTAATGGCTGGTCTTTGTCCCGTATCTCAGTTACTTTCATGGATATAATATTATTAACTGCTTCTGTTCACAGTAGATTAGATATGCAATCTGCAGGGGCAAGAGACAGATCTACGGAATCCGAAGATGGCCTGTACAAGATCATTCACAACGGCAATTAGCAATGGCTGAAATTTGGGGCAGGCAAAGTATTTTGTAAACAGTAAGAACCACGGTTGATTTCTAGAATTTAACTCTAGCACTTTATTACTGAATGCTGATGGGCTTTTCCCTTTTGTGGGTGGAAGCACGTCTGTGGCAGTGACTGCAACAACCCACTTCTTGTAGCCACAGGAGCTTTCCTGATATTTCAAGTAGTGGGAATCCGTGTTGCGTGAAGGATTTATAACCGGCAGGTTTTAGAAACAGTTGAGTGCAAACTGGTTCAACATGGCAAGGCCTTATCTACGCCACAGTTCCAGCTGGCTGCAAAGCATTTAAATCCGTTATGTGACTGGTGGCCCTGGCGATGCTGGTGTCTGTTTTTCTCCCCTTCGATCGGCAGACAAGAGTCTTTGACTCAGCCAGACCTCGCTTTGCTGATGCTTTGGGTTTGCTAACCTGGCTCCGGCTGGTTAAACCTGTGCCGTTGGGTTGCTAGAGACTGCTACGAGTGCCATTTGGTCTACAGAATTTTTAGTGAGAGGATGAAGATGAGAATCTCTCTGAATGCTTTATTTAGAAATCTGTGGCTGCCTTGCAAGTTATTTTGATTAAATCTCAAAGAATTCCTAAAATGTCTTCATATGATATCCTTTTACTGTAAAGCAAAAAGCTGAGGTTATGCCAGCAAGTTAGTCTTGAATGAGGAGCAGAATCTAACGTTTTCTCTTTCTCAGTCCTGCACTATAATTGTTAAATCACTGCCTGAAATGTAACAGAAATTGCGAGTTAGGTTCTCACTTGACATAAAAACCAACCAGTCTCAGAAGCTATTAGGAAAGCTGAAGTCAGAGAGACCATAGTGACTCACAAGATCAGAGTAGATGGTTCTGACTCTTAATGTTCTTTGTTACAGTTTATATGGATTGACTATCTAAACTCTGTGCTGTTTAAAACAAAAATGGGTAGTCGTAACACTGGGCTTTCTTTTTTTGCCTCCTTTTATTTTCAAAACAAATTGAAGGAGCAGTTTAGCTGTATAATGGTGTGATAAATCAGTCCATTTACATTTGGCAGAATAAAATTAGCATTGCCATTACTTCATAATAGGGCATGGCTATGACTATGGAACTGATCGCAGAGTAAGGCTGATCCATTACAATTTTGTTAATATTGAATTTTAAATAGGTTGATGAATTGCTAATCAATGCAGTTAAAAAAGCAACTTAGGAAAAAAACCCTATTGTTTACTTTTCTAATTGTGTCATTTTACTGGGCTTCCATACGAGGAAGTTCGTATAAATAATATTACAATTACACTGTGGACACTTGTGCAATTCAAGGAACAATATTCTTTAGACTAAGAAATTTTTGACTCATTATAAGCTTCCACAATTTTTGGTGCACTGTGGGCTTGCTCTGAAAAGATGGACCAATGCTGTTGTGCTGTTTCATACCCTAAATAAAATAATCTAATAACAAATGGGAGGAAACTTTGCTTAATTCATTCTTTGTACAAAATACTTTTCCATTTTTTTTCTTGATTGTGTATACTTCTTATTCTAACCTATAGACAGAGTTCAGATTTATGAGTTTATGCTAAAGTTGAAGGAGGTTTTAGTCAGGGGAATTGTGCTCTTTTTCTTAGTTCCAGCTTGTGTCTCTTCTGGTGGAGAGATTATACCACCAGAGAGACCTCCATTGCATCTGGTCTCAGATATATGTTTAATTGAATAGATAAAGCTAAGGTATACACATTCTTTACTAGGAAGTCTCTGTGATGACAGAAGTAGAGAAAATATGAAATTGGAGGTCAACCTGCCCGTAGCCTGGGAACAGAGAACTCTTGGAAGAGTTACTGGAAACCCTTCTAACAAATCTGCACTATCTAGAAGAGAAATGGAAATTCAGTAGTGCAATGATGCTTCATTCTGATGACCAGCATCTTTCCTTCATAGGAAAAGAGAACAGATGCTACTTCTTATTAAAGTGAGAAGGAATTTCAATTAAAAAAATGAATATTTGGAAAATTCTACTTTCCACATATCTTTATTTTAGTTATTATTTAGCTATTTTAGTTGTATTCACAACTCCTGTAATCAAAGACCAAAGACAAATGACAACTAAATGTCAGCTTGCAAAATTTCCAGAATACTGAAATTAAATAAATTGCTAAATCAAATTGAATTCATTAAGACATAACTTTAATAAGTATGTATAATCTTTCTTTTCACCTACAAGATTCTCTTTAATATGGACAGGATAATAATTATTAATCATGTCCCCAATGCATCCCCATAATGAAACACTGCTCCAAAGGGAACAGAATACGTTCAGTCTCTTGGAAGAAACGTTGAATAGGACTAAACAAGCTTTTTGCTCATGCTGTGCAGTTTCATTAATATAAATGGGAGTCTCAAAGATGTTCACTGACAACTGTTGGAGTGCTCTCTTGGGAAATAGCAGCACTCCTCAGAGAATTGATGTGAAAATCCTTTGCTTGGGCAATTTTCCATAACCGCTGGGTTATTCCACAAGCATTCTTCTGAAATCGGTTGAGGCATTCAACGCATGTGAAAATAGACATGCCACCATCCTTTGTCAAATGTTCTTGAACTGCATCCAGCAAGCAGGCTTACCAAAGTAAGGTGCTGCTCAGTGTGAATAGGAATGACAAGATTTGGCTTCAGTATCATGGAAACATATTTGTTATTCTGATCTGCAATGACATGGGAAAAAGTCTATTGCTGCTGAGAACAGACATTTTACTGTGAAGAACCCTAGCATTTAAACAACTCGGTGTGTTTTCAACCATTTTGTGCAGAGATTTTCCCCTCTCCCCCTGCCATCATTTCACAAAAATTTTTCCCTGAAATGTGTCCATTCTTTCTAAAACACTGAGTTATATAAACCTAATCCAGTATTTCCCATCACTGGAAAAAGAAAAAAACCAAAAGCCATTGGTTTTTCTGCCTGGAAAATTATTGGGTTTTGCATCATATTTGCAAAAATATTTCCTACCACCAGAACCCCCCAATTTGTACAAACATCTATCAATTGATTTTAATGATCTGCTTAGTGTAGCAAACTATTTATGGATCTTTAAAATAATCAGGTATCAGTTTCTGCTCTGTCTACGTGCTGTCTTTCAGTTCCTGCCATTGCATGTTTGAGTAACTAATATTAGGATCATTCAGAATTACAGTCAGTTAATTTTTAATGTATATATCTCTAGATAGAAAAATATGAATCTAAACAAAAAATATTTTATAAAATAGTTTGACCAGCAGTTTAGTAGATTATAGGAAAACAAAGATTCCGTCTTGCTGTTTGCTCCTGGAGCTGAAATCTGGATCCATACATTGAGGGAATCACACAGAGGAACTCTCTACCAGGGAAATTCTCATCATCACTTTTGAAAATGCGCTAAGTTTTTCCTAACCTTTGGGGTACTGAAGGTATCCCGATTCCCAGGTTTACCTCAGCAAAGAAGAAATGTCTGAATGTCCATTTGTAGGACAAGCTCCAGTTAGGTTCTGCAAATGACAATGGGGTGATAACAGCCCCAGAGCTGGTGAGGCAACCCTCCAGTAGGGATTCGCAAACCCTTGCTGGGTTACTTAGCCACTCAGTCTCTTCACAACTTGTCTCAAACTATGACTCTCACTTCATCTTTGCATTAGGGATAAAGTCAGGCAAAGCTCCTGATAATAGTTACGAAGGTCAGTGCTTTGAATTTTTTCCATGTAACTGTAGATAGTATTCTGGGTTTGGATGAAAAATTGCAAATATCTGAAAATCAGACACAAATTTTTGGAGTTGTACTTAACTGGGAGTGAATGAGTTTTATCCTGTGACACAGGCTTTCTTTCTGATGGACACTTATCTTTCAGGTATGGTGATTTTTTACTGCAATTAAACTGTGACAGATGCATAGATAGATAGATACAATGTCAAATATTCCCATTCTCCTGGTGTCTAACAAAGGGCCATCCAGTCCCTTTAATCAGATAACCGGAGAACAGTAGATCAACTGGCCTTTAAACCTCAAAAGGTGACCAGGCAGCATTTTTAATGGGAAAAATGATTTCTCCTGTATCAGGAAGGGGTGGACCAGTGCTTGAGGAACAGTATATGACATAATATATTCTTGGCATATCGAACGAAAGGGTTAATAGACACAACAAACGCTTTCTGTGATTACAAAGTGTAAACAGGGCAACAAATGTTTGTTGTTTAGCTTGAATTTATTAATTTGTCATTGTTTCTACCTTTCCTACATGATCTGCAGGAGTACAAAATCTCTGTGTAACCAGTTAAAATAGGACCATGCTAACAAACCCATCCCTTTGGTTTACTCTCCAGTAGATGTTGCCTGTTTATTAAATAAGCACTAAATGACTCCAGGAAAGTCAAGAATGTGTTTCAGCAAGATGACAGCATGCAAATATCAGGAGAGACGTTTCTTTGGGATTTTAGTTAGAGCTTTAGAAATTGCGCTCTCCTAGCCACGCGAAGTCATGCTTGGTGCTACGCGTGTCTTTTCATTACAGGAAATCTTGACTTTCAGCATCACGGGGATCAGACTACTAAAAGGGTTCTTTAGTAGCAGATTCAGGAATTACACAGCCTGGGACTTCAGGTCATTCTAATTCTGCAAAGACGTCCTAATGAAACTTCTTGATACACCTTTGTCATCCAGGGTAAGAGGTGGGTGAGTTTTGCATTGTTTCCTCATAATGTTTAAGCCTGTGCCTTTGCTCAGGTTTTAACTAGCACATGTTTGGGAAGGAAAGGGACAACAGGGTTGGACTTGCTGTTCCCAGAAATTGGTAGTTTGCCTTTTATCAACAGGTGTAGCGTGCGCACCGAGGCCACGCAGGTCTCTGATATTGTGCCATGGAGGAACCGGCTAAAGATGTTCTGCATAGGTACGTACAAAAGAGTGCATTTGAAGTTCACTTTTGTTATGCAAATGGAGTCAGAGATCTTCTGAGGCAAGAGACTTTATTAACTTTTACTTCTTGAGGCTGAAGGTGCAGATCTGCAGGATTAGTCTGCTTTAGCAGGGTTTTGGGACTTGTGTTGTTGGTTCCATACCTGAAGTGCAAGAGGATACAAAAATGGGAGACATCGGACATAGGACAGTATTCAGGATTTCTAACCTTCTTCTGAGGAACAGAAAGTCATTTTAGGAATGCTTCCTTAGAAAGTACAGAACATGTATATAGAAAATAGACCATTCACTTTTGTTGAACATATCATCTGAAAAACTGATGCCTATGTGGAGGAAGCAGAGGCTTACAGATAGGGACATTTTATTCCACTTTGAGAAAATAATTCTTTCATTTGCTAAGCATTTTTACACTAGCAGAGATGTCGGCATTACTGAACTGCAGTGAATTACACCAGGAGTTTTATAAACTGTAGACTTTGTCAAATGAGAAACTTCTTACTTCTTGTACCACTCAATGTTTCCTCCAGTGGTTGCAGATTTATTTCAGATGAGTCTCCAGTGCAATAGAGTAACATCCTTTTGTTCAGAAAGTCATCAAAACCAGGGAGCTTATGATCTTTATCAGCAAATTATTTGCATTTCTTTTGATACAGTAGGAGAGGGGAAAGAAAGACAGAGCAAATGAAATGACGGCACCAACAAAAGTGTAAAGCTCTTTGGCAGAGGTTCTAAAGCAAAGCCTGAAGTGTATTTATGGTTATAATTTTGCACAGATCACTTGCTGCTCTAACACTGTGTTGCTGATCACAACATAAATCACACTTTAATTTTAACCTTTGCAATTCATCAATAGTTTCAATATCAAATATAATTCAGCACTGACACGATTGGTTTACAGGTAAGTGGAATAAGAATGGAGGAGACTTAGTAATGGATTAGTTGGCCTGTCAACAGAGGCAGAAAGATTCATGTTGTCATCTCTATGTTTCTATCACATGCACAAAGCTATAAATAATGGCAACAGCTAATCAGGCACAAGAAAGATACATGTTGTCATTGAAAATCAGTTATTTGTACCATCTAAGCTTTAAAAATTTAGCCACTAAAAGGGAATCCATTTAATATAATAGCATTTTGCTGCTTGTTTTGCATAGCCATATATATTTAAAGGATTTTCTTTTAAACATACAAAATTTTTTTTTCAGTCATGGTATAATAGTTCTGCTTCCGAGTAAGTGTTTATGCAACTCTGGAGAATTAACAAAGTTTTTAGGAAAAGAATATCTTATTTGGCCAAACATTTATTTTTTGGTCTTTGAACATTTTAAGACTGGAGTTTAGCTTATTTTTCTGATGAGTGTAGAAAGGTGAGGTTTGCGTGCTGTGAGGTTTCTTAGTCTAAGCTTCTTCACTCTAATACTGTTTGCTAGAGCTCCCTGAATGCTGTCCTCCACTTTCAACTCAGCAATTCAATGGGAGGAACAGATAACGAAATCTGCATTGTGGTGTTGTGGTGGCAGTGGCAGTGGTGGTGATGGAATAGGGACCTGCCAAGGCTGATGACTCTCTGTCTTTGCAGATACTAAAAGCGTTACTGGATGTGACCACAAATTACCTGATTTAACTTCGAAGTCAGGCCTGCTTTTAAATGAGAGAGTGGGTCAGATGACCTGCAGAGGCCCCTTCCTACCTAAATTATTCTATGATTCTATATGGCAACCTGTAGCTCTTGGTAAGATGTTTCATATTATTTCCTACTTTTTTTTCTTCTCCTTTTATCCTAAGCCTGGTTTTCTTTTATCACATCTAACAGAAGCACAAATGCCCTTGAAGGCTCTACTTGGGATGAAAAGTCCTAAATACTCAGAGTTTTATTCTTTCTTGTCTTTATTCATTCTGTTCACTGAATTATTTCCATCATACTAAATCTCTATATGGAGCTACTAATTCAGTGTTGACAATAACATTAATCTCTCTTGTGCTAAACTTTATACCCAGAATATTGACACATACATTCTATTAAGTTTATGGTTTGTGGTATGATGTCAATATGCTGGAATGAAAAACACAGTGACAAATCGTTCTGCTTCAATATGTCTGTGAGCAAGCCTTCTTCCCTCTTCTTCCTCTTCCGGGGGGTTGCAGGGGTTCCTGAGTAAATGCTAAAACTGTTTAGTAGCCCACTGACACACATCCTTCAAAACGGTTTAAGGTCTTTAAGAGAAATGGTTGGAAAGCTTCCAGTGCTGAGCACGGGATACTTGTCTGCGCTTTGGAGATTACAGAGCGTTAGCGCGATGAGATGCACGCTGAGCTGGCCAAAGTCACGTAAACACTCAAAATGTTTCTCTGCTTTACATGATTCATGTAGTCTGTGTGTTATCTCCAGGGAAATACAGAGAAAACCTTTACTCTACAGGAGTGTCCTAATCTCTGCGAGAAGTTTGTGGCTTGTTGTTTTGGTTTTGGGGTTTTTTTTGAGGGAGGGGTGCTGGTGTTTTGTTTGGGTTTTTTGCTATGCCTCAACATATATTTAATTGATGGACTAGGATTGCTCTATAAAATGCAATGTTACCTTTTAGGAAAATCATTCCTCTCAAAAATGCTTAGACGTGTATGCAGTACATTGTAACACTAAGGTTATATATTGACTGAAGAAAGTGAAAGGACTCCTTTAAAGATCTCTTACTCTTGTAGGAGGATATCACATGCAATTTATCTTATATCATGAATTTTCATTTAACCAAAATACTGCTGCTGCTTTTCTTCCTTCCATTCCTGAAAACTTATACAAAATAAAGGAAAATTAATCCAGACCTAGAGCTCCATAAATATTGCAAAAAACCCAAGTAAAATTGGAGTCTCCTACGGAAACATTACACGTAACTTTTTGGGGTCTGAGTTTAGAGTAGTAAAAAGGACATGGTACCAACATGGCCTTTGCATTTTACAAATTCATTGGCTTGTGTCACAGCGTGGAATTAACCTAGATGTTTGCAATTTTTTCTGAAAATTTCCTGAAGAACTTTCTCTGAGGAGTACAGTATGATATCCGGTCAAAAGTGACATATAATTTTGAAGGCAAAGTGTGTTACAGTATCATTGACTACTATTCTAATATTAGGATAGTAATGTGGAGCAAAAAGAAGTAGTAGGACTAAAACTCTTCATTTCAGATGAAATGATCTGCTATCAAATATTCCATCCTCATTGAAGGATTTAAATGTAAAAATATAAAATGTGCAGCAATGATGGCTAGAACGGAACTTCAACTGCAGGTTTTTTCGATGTACGGAATGTACCCTACGGATTCTGCTGACACCCGCAGGAGAGGTGAAATCACAGGTACAGATCAGAGCCTTTGTGAAGAAGAAATGGCAACAGGACAGAGTGCTTGCGCACGTAGAGACTGCTGCCTCCTTGTCTTTATAGCAGATAAATATAACGGAAATGGACTTTCAGAAAGAACTTAAGCCATGATTTTTAACTTTCAGTCGTCTCTGAATAAATTACTGCTTATGATAGGCTTCATTACTTTCTTGAAGCTTGGCCATAACCAGAAGTAGGTAAAGGAGGCATGCTTTTTATCATTTCTTTGGAGAAACACTGCATAGTTACCTCGCAAAACAGTAATTGTACATCACTTTTCTCTGACACATTATAGAAAAAAGAAAAGACATTAGAGAGTAAGGTAAAGAGACTAATCTTGTTGAAACATTACATTCAGGGTGACAGCTTGTGTTAGAGGAATACCATACGTTATGCTCAGGAAAGCAGTTTAGCCCGTGACTGGTATATGAGAGTTGGACCATGGAAATTTGAGTTCAGAATCTCCTACAATACTTTGTGTAGGTGGTTTAGACCGTAGGTAATCAAGGACAGTCTCGGCCATATCCCCTAGTTAGGTATCACAGTGATTAATGCGATAGATATCGGGTAGGACCCACAGTAAAATACAAATAATAATATATCTCAGTACCAGGACTTTTAATGTACAATATTCTCTTATGTAAAAAGAAATCAAAAGTATCCCCAGAACATATTCTGAATATTCATGGATTGGTACAGGTACTGCAGCGTGAGAAGTCTGCAGAGCTGGGACAGCTGTAAGTTGTATTGTACGGTGTTTTCGTTTTTAAAAAATCCTTCACTAGAGGAGGGGAAAATGCTGATTCTTCTGGAAAGACTCCAGTGCCAGCCACTTCATATTGTTCAGTAGCAACATTACCAACTCCTACGGCTTTCTCCTTTTAAAAAGTCGCTGAAATCATCTCTGCTCCAAAAGACCAGACCATAAACACCAGTGTGTTAGATAAAGTCAATGTATCATTTCCCCTGTCATGTTCATGTTTGGTTAGAAACTGTTTAGATGGCAGTTTCAGACTCGTAGCTCTAAAGCAGAGGTGTAGATCTTGTCAAGGCGTAGGAAAGGAGTAAGAAGTTGCTGAATGCACAAGAAAAGGATGGTTTATATTTGTGTTGCCTCTGTTCTATTATTTCTCCTTGACTTGCAATTGTAGTTTTTTAATTGCTTCTCTTTGTTCTTTGAGTCACTATTGTTATCTGGAGCTGTAATACTTTCACTTCATCTTCAGACCAGCCCTCAAGAGCACAGCATTAACTTTTCCTTTCCTAGCCACGAGCCACCCTTTCACCATTTACTGGTCCTGTCACGGTGCATGTCTCTCCATAGGCACCACGCTAAAGAAGTTCATTGCACCTGAGCAATGACGGCAGATATTAACTTATAATAAGGAAAATACTGATAGCTGTCATTATTCTTTAGCTTGGCTTTTTTTTTTTACTGATTGTTATTAAAAGAATATTGTGTTAAACGCAATGGCAAAGTCTGCTTCCATGTTCCCTAGCATGTTATCAGCAATCGCTACCCTAACTTGTAAAACATTGAATCACTTGTGAAAGGTGGGAGATTAATAAGAGGTATTTTAATCTTCTCTTGATTTATTGCAGCACAAACAGCATGATGTGCAAGGGTGAGGGAAGGGAGGAAACAGACGCTATTTTCTTTTTCTTGAGCTGATTGCTAAATCTATCACTCCCTGAAAAGAAACTTCAGCAGAGTCAATGGTAGTTAAGACCCTGACAGATTGAAATAAGTCACAGGCCACATGTGCATCAATGTTCCTCTTGGAAACCAGCTTCTAAATAAGTGCCAGCTCCAACAGCTTTAGTGAGTTCCCACTGGAAAGCACCCCCAAAGTTCAGTCCCTGCAGAAATCCAAGGCGGTCCCGAAGCAGCGTGCCAGCAGCCGACGCTGCACGGCATCTGCCACCGCGTATTGATAGCTCGCACAGAAGCAGTAACACAACCCCTTTCACCTTCTCTGTACGAAACGCGTTTGTGTTGGATCTTGAATCAACACACTTGCGTTCAAAGTTCCACTTGGGCAATGGGAGAATGGCTTTTAACTATCCCGAGTAGCCAATTTCTCATCATTTGTAAGGCTTCTGGCTGTTCAAAAATCTCTTTGGGACAATCCAGCTAGTCTTTCTAGTCTCTTGTATTGTGATTTTTTTAATTTCACTTAGAGAAGGAGTGGCTTTGCTTGAGACTTGCCTGAAGGTGGAGGGGCTATTTGTACAAATAGGATAAGCAGCTCAGAGCCCTAAAGCTGAGAAGTCACTTTCAGGCACTGTCGAAGCTAAGCTGAACCCTCTGGCCCGTCAGTTTGCAGGAGGCTTCAGTAGCGTTGCCAGCTTTACCCTGGACTGATGCTTTTACAAAGCTCTGCAGCAGCAAGAGAACTTTTTTCTCTTCCAGAAGGAGGTGGTTCTTTAGCAGCCCTTATATCATTAAGTGCCATCATAGCAGAGCGCCTTTTCCAGGCCCTTTAGAAGTACTAAAACTTCTTTCTCTACCTCTCTCCATCTGCCAGCCATCTTCTGTCTTCCCAGGTCTCTCCATAGCAGACAACCGCTGCCATTAAGACAAAGTACTCTCTT
>NW_010566432.1:13511-22461 GCF_000687285.1 Phaethon lepturus
ATGGTAGAGCTTGTAAAGAGAAACAAAGAAGAAAGACAAAAAGAATGGAATATTTATCTGCAAAGGGCACCTGTCTTTTACAAAGTAGAAAATGTTGCCAGATGAGCTTAGCAATATTATTAATCAATCTGTGGAGACATCTTTCTTATTTTTTTCCTTTGTAGGAAAAATCTTTAGAAGAAAACAATCCAGGCGGAGGAAGATATATAAACTTCTGCAACCTCAGACAGCGGGACGTTACTTCTGCTCCTCTCTACGTTAGCCCTACTGTCTCCAGTAGAAATTTTTTAGGGAAACAATGTACCTTCTGTTTAAGTTTATCCCAAAATGTGGGCTTTGAGTATTTGTGGGTTTTTGTTGTTTAACGAAAGTTGATTATTTCTTTGAGGGGCTCTACTCAGCATTGGAATAATAATGATATTTATTTTTCTGTTTGCTTCTGTCCAGAACCTTGATTGAAGAGCATCACCTTTATGGCAAGTTTCTCCAAATGGTAGGCTTTTCCATGCAAAAAAAGACCCAGGCAAGTATCTGTTCTAATAATTTAGTCTTTGCAGAGATTTACTTAGCTATTGGGAATTGTAGAGAAGTGCATATCAGTATATCAAAGCATTTCACAAACTCTGTAAAGTAGGGAACTAACGCTTTATCGATACTTATTTTAGACTGACAGAAAAACTGAGTGATTCACCCAGATTCCCACGGCAAAGACTGCCCTTCCTCCCCTGTACCGTCATTGTTTGGCTCCTATACACATGTCCTCAGAAGGCGTATAACTGTAAAGTTCTTCAGTATGAATAGAAAATGCATTCACTAGTGTGGGATTTTTCACTTTCTTTGTACTGCATTAATGAAAACTCCCACTGCCGCCAGGGGATTAGGGTGCTGGATGGATGCAGGATGCCACGGCAAAGCCCACCCTGTAGGGAGATAGATGCAGGATTTTATGTCTAAGGGCCCCTTCCAAAGGTAGATAAAATACCTGAATAAACAGAATGAAAATTCAGAGTGCAAACTAAAAAACCCCTGAAGTTTTTCTCAGAAATGGAAAATGAGTGTGGAAAAAAACCCTTATTTTCAAACAGAACTAAGTAGACTATGCCAGAGAGGAGATGACTTTTCCATAAGAGAAGATGACTCTGACATAGTCTTATTTTCTGCATCTCTAAAATAGAAAATATGACATTCAAAGAAAGACAATGCCACTTGTTTCAAAAGAAAATATAGCACAGGCAACAAGTAAGAAAATATGCAAAGTAATTTGAAACTATAGATTGAGGTGGTGAAGAAAGAAACATTTGTGCGCTACAAAGACTGTTAATTTCTACTAGAGCAGCTACTGAAATGTCCCAGTGATGCTAGTAAAAAAAAAATATTTTGTGTTCTTTTTTATTTCCATATTGTTCAGAAATTTTACCGATATTGTCATGGACTCTTTATTCCTTGTTTGTAGTTACTGTATTACATTTGAAAGTGAAGCTGACAGTTGGTAACTGTACGGGAATGGTCTTCTTGACATTATTATCACTGAGAGCTATGCATAATAAAGTGAATATCTGAATCTCTTTCTTCTCCCACTTGTCGTGCTTAGCAGTATCAGTAGCTCTTTCACAGTGGTTCCTCAAAGTCTGTTTTCATATAATCTATAGATGGGCAATGAGGGACCAATAGCTGATTTTCAAACTATGTAAGAGAGAAGATAGAATTAGACACTTATAAATTTCCATCTAAACCGATTTTTACTTTTGGATTTTTCTTCTCCCCTCATAAGGCTGCTAGAGAGTGAAAATGGTCAGGAAAACCTTTGTGTTTCTTGTGGCCCTGCTGCTGTCAGAAATCCCTGACCAGTCCCAATCTCTCGTCCTCTTTGCCACTGCCCTTGGTAACCAGAGGGCAAAGACTTCCAGAAAAAAGCAAAAGCAATAGGAAGTTTCCCTGATTTTCAGTCAGATGCCTACCACGGGACACGCGTTCATCGTCTACCCCTCTGTCCTTCTGCTCAGTTAAATTAATGGTTGAGAAGCTGAGCTAAAGAAAAAACAAAGTTTTGTACTAGAAAAGCTAACATGAGGCATATTGCTGGCAAAGGGTAGAAAAAGGGAGGGTGTATAGAAAGATCTGGAGAGTTCAGAACATTGGATTAAGTCCAGGGATTTGTGGTTGAAAGTGGATAAATGCAAGGCATTTGTCTCAAGGGGCAGAAAAGAAGAATAACAAGCAGAAATAAAACACAGGAGAGCAGGACAGAGAGCAGCAATGCAGAAAAGATTCTGAGAGAGACAGCAGGGAACAAATTAAATATAAGTGAAATGTGAGGCTATTAGGGGAAAATGCCACAGCCATTTTGGAGTGCATTCCTTGTGAGGAGAGAAAAGAGATAATGCACATTCCCGTAGCCTTACCGTGATTATAACTAGACCGTTGTGTTCACTGGGGGAGAACCACAAGGAATTAATGGTGCTGATAAACTGGAGGTGTCCAAGCAAGAGGTACCTGTATACTCGCTCTGTTAACAGGGTCCTTGGAAGTCACTGTGGTTTACCAATGATCTATGATGACCAGAAGGAACTAAAAAGGATGCTGTGATGCCAGGGAGAGTATTGAGAGGGAAGATTCATTTAGCATCTGGACAGGTATATGATAAAGGTCTTTTGCATTGCTGTGTTGTGGTAGTAATTGACTCTTAAATTTGAGAGCATGTGGAACAACTGTCCTCCTTGCTGATGAAGTATGTGACCAAAAGAATCATCAGAAATTCAAGAAGGAGCTGAATATCCGTGCTAATAGGTGATATTTTCCATACTGCTCCAAATTTTCTCTCCTCCTCCACAATTCACACGATTTCGCAGCACCGTTGTCATATCCAGTGAAGGTATGAAAGCAAGTTTGTGTTAATCAGTAGTCTAAAAGAAAGATTTCATTTTCAGTGTGAATTCTATACTGCTTTGCTAAAACACATGGAAGCTTTCAAGTTAGAGAAATGGAAGACAGTTTTATGACTTTCCATAATTCCTCGGTGTGTATCAGAGATGCCCCAGTCTGTCAGACAGATCCACCCCATAAAATCTGCACTATTTCATGACACTTCAGATTATTTTCTAGTGTAATTAATATTTTAATCGCAAATACTCTAAAAAGATTTCATAAATAGTTAATGGATGTCAACAAACTGTTAACTTTGTGCAGAGACAAAGTAATGGGTTATGCAGTTTAACAAGTAACATGCAGTCCCTGGCTTAAAATAAACTGTTCTTTAAAAAGCTGGACTAGCTATTATATTCTGTAACAAATGTATAAAAAACATTCTTGCTCTCAATTAAGCATTTAGAAAAGGAATCTCAAATCCTTTAAAATACCTCAATTTAAAATCAAACTTGTAAATGGCGAACTGCTTTTACATTTTCATTTTTACCTTTCCATGTTTGTTGAGACTGGCTTCCCTTCCCTTTACTTTTTAGTCAGTGCTGCTTCTCTCATCAACATTACTCCAAAAACACAGTGTCAAGAGGTGTGTCAGTGTGTATAATCTAAAAAAAACCCCAAAGCTTTGTATCAGTAAGAGCTGAAGGGTTCTGAATCTTCCAGTCATATTGGAAGTCACATTCTAGGCAAGCCACAATCATTTTTTGATTAGGAATTGTAATTTGTAAAGACATAGCACTGATAGGAACAGTTAGTGACTCCAGCTTGTTCAGATACGTCAATATATTTCTGGTTTCAAGTTAATAATTATGCTAGAAAATGCAATATCATTCTGCTGCAGACTGTTATGTGTTATAAAGTCAATATTCTTGAATAGCATTCATATTTTTACAGTTCTTTGAAAAAGAAGAGAGTGATGAAGTCTACAATACCCTGCTTGCTTTCAGCCTTCTTAGTTCTTACTCCTTGAGGCAAAATATTTTTAAAATTACATTGTAGATATTTTCTAAAATCCTCTCTTGCATTTGTTTTCAATTTGAATCACACTTTTATTACCATGAAATAAATAAATACATTCATATTATGCGTATAACTCTACACTATCTTTTGAAGTATTTCTTACAGGCTAAAAGGCTTTGACAGGGGATGTCTAAACTTGTACACATTTTCACTAGAGCTACATTGTAATATTATATTATTTTCTCACCCTGGTTTTTGGGCGAGGGTTTGTTTACTAAACGTTAATTCCTGGTGATTTAGTTTGGGATACAAGTGAGACAACGGTTTTTACCAGAGCAGTTAATTCATCGTTCTTCATTCTAAAGAGCAGTAATAGAATAAATTATTTAACAAATTTTGTGCATCTCTGACTTATGTGCGTATGAGAGAGGATAGAAAACTTTTAAAACCTTTGCTATTCTTCTGACCAGTGCCTGATTTCACTGTTCTACTTGCCCTTGAAGACTCAGTCCATCAGTCCTTTGAATTATTTGCTAGCTATTGTTCCTCCTGTGGAAGTCCTAGACACTCCCCAAATGTGAAACGGGGGGCCTTTGCCCCCAGAAGTGCACAACAAGCTCAGCCGCCGCTGCTGCCATTGTTGTGAGGACAAGATAAGGACAGCAATATCCAGGCATGGGTGTTCAGATCAGACTGCAAAATCTCCTGCAGAAGTAGAATAGTTTTGCCTACACCACCGTCTGGGTAACTTAAAGCAGACTTGATTATCTCTGCATGATACTGTAGTAGTCCTTCCACCGGTATTTTGATATCTTTTTCTCCTAGGATTTCCGTTGGCTTTGATAGGCATTAAATCAGCTTCTTGCTGTTTCTCTTTGTATGCTGACTCTTTAAAGATGTTGAGTCAGGACCAGGGGGCTGGTCTTGATGGAGCATTACGCCCCACTGGCTTCATCTTCATCCTTCGCTAATGTCTTCCTAATAGTTTGTTTCTCAAACGTTTCCCCTTAGACACACAATTTTAAATAAAAGTAAATAATACAGAGCCCTAAGCTGTCCCTATCGGAAGAAATGTCTGATTAATATTTGTTCTTATTCAGATGACGTTTACTTCATAAATTTAGCTGACATTTAAAATTCAGTCAATTATAATCACACCTCAAATTTTGGGCTAGCGGAATGAACTGTACAAGCAGTGTACAATAGGTAAATCATGAAATAATTAGGAATAGTAGTTCCTTTAGGTAATAGTACTGTTAAAGAAAATTAAGCTTTACATTAATTGTTTCAGATGTTTCTAACTGACAACTGTTTCAAGTCAGATTTCAACATGCTTTCAGCTCAGATTTTGCATGTTAGGAATAGGTTGTTTAACATACAATGAACAGTTTCTAATCTCTGAATGTTTTATCCATGTGCTTCACTTACTTGGTCCTGTTGCACTTTTTTTGGTGGAAAAAATACTCTGACTGAGTACTCCAGGAAATACCTGGCATAATGGGAAATACATAATAAAATAATGTGTAATGAAGGAAAGTGAGAAAGAAGTCAATGCCTTATTGTTAAATTTTGAAAATGGGTATGTGTTGTGAATAGGCAGGGAACTGTTACAGAGTACTGTATACATCTGTACTATGAGTCCTCTGTGACAGAAACTTTCTTTGATCAAAGCTGTGATTTCTTTCATTTTTTTCAATAGCCAGTACACACAAAGCAACCAGGGTATTTCATTAAATGCTGCATCTTGAAAAAGTAGTATTTGTACATTGAAACCATCTCGAATTTTTCCCCAACCATCTATTGGAAGCAAAGAACTGAGAGAAGAATGCAAGAACATTAAATTGAATTAATCCGGTAGTTAAAGGTTTTGTAAACATCCTTACTTTGTAGGTTGTTATGTGCTCCACAGAGTATTACCACCTGAGTCAAGGCAATACATTTTTTACTGGAAATCATACATTATTCTTTTAACAAAAAAGTATATTCCTTCTGCAAAAATGTTTTTACAAATAAATTTTTTTACTTGGGGATTTTTTTTTTTTTCATTATTTTTTGAATTACAAATGAAATGCAATTGTTATAGCCTTGGGTTTTTTTTTCCCCCTGGCAAATCTCAGTTTTACCAGCTTGCCAGAAGATTTAATCTTTTTTTCCTCCTCTGTTAGTTCTTTACCTTCTATGTTTCTTTCAGAGCTGATAAACTTGAATTTGAGTACAATAACCGAGCTAATTCACAGTTTGAACTCATAATATTTATGACATGATTAAGCAACAGAAAAGGAAAAAAAAAACCAAAATAGCTTAGCAGCCCCATTGCCTTACGCCGCAGGTACATTTGATGAACACTGAATATGATCCTGATGAGACTGTGGAGGCCTCCTGGAGCTGCTGGAATCTGCCTTAGTAATACCGGGTAAATGTGTATGTCGTGAAAACGTTTTACAGCAAACTCCATTATAATTTTGAAAGAATTGCCTGTCACTGTCACAGTCTATCACGTGTCTCTCTGAAGACCCCTTGTAATCAGCTTTCTGATTTGTCATACCACCTTCTAGCACGGCAATATTGCTGGAGGAGTCATCATGTCATAATTCAACAAGGTACCGTTCTCATCCAGTTAAACTCTCGTGCATCAGCATCGCTGGGAGATGACAAAGGCCTTTCAAACCTTCTCGTGGTGACCTTGGAAGAACCATCTTGTGCTTCTGCACATCCACATTTCTGCGGACACTCTGAAACCTTTCTGAGGACAGTTTTAACAACAAGCTCACATACATCACCGCGACAGACTAGGCAGAACTGTAAAGATGTATTATCTTCTCAGGTTCTATCGCAGCAGGTGGCACCTGTAGGAAAGCTCTTCAAAACTAAAATTGCATAATGAAGGAAAGGGGCGGGGTGGGGGGAGAAAATTTGCATAATTACACCGAGTGAGAACAATCAGCTAATCTTGGCGATAAGCAGAATTTGGATTTAAGCCAAACTGTAGGCCAGAAACAGCTTTAGTGTGCCGGTAGGTCGTGTCTTCTGTCAGGAGACGAGGGGTAAGTATAACCTTCATTTTTTTTTTTAATGTCCCTTTCTTTGCAGCCCTGCCCAAGGCTGGGAGCCAGAGAGGATGCTAAACGGCTCCAGCCGCAGTGAGATGCAGCCTGAGCAGCGACTGGAAAAATTGCTTCCAACTTCTGAGGGTCCCTTCTCTCTCACTATTAGCGTGGAACTCACGGAGAAATCTGTACAAGTAGCACCGTGGTTGAATTAGGGATATGGAGGTTGAAGTGTCCTTTTAAAAGGGAAAGGTGTATTGCAGAACTGTAAGGTGACCAAAGGGTTAGCATTCTCCAGCATTTTCTCTTTCTTCTTGAAACAATTTGACTAGCTATTTTTCTCAGATCTGAGGTGCCTATTAGTAAATACAAATCTATTTAAAATATACATTTGCCTATGAATAGACCTGGAGCGTGAAGGAGAATCTTATCCTTTTCATGAGCCCCTCCCTGTAATGTCAGACGCAGGCCCCAGGCAGACACTAAAATACGTGTGAGGCATTGGACACGTCTTGCCCAATTTGTGTTAAAATTTAGAGACAAAAGCTGCCTGGGCAGAGCGTCCATTGGGCCAGGCTTTAGACAAACTTTTTAAAGTTTTGCTGGAAGCAGGCTTTGACAGAGCACAAGATTCCACATTAAGTATTGTTCTCACCTCTCTCTAAGTTGGATTTTTACTATATAAAATCAACTTAAATCCCATGTAGCTATTTTTCTTCTCTGATTTGACAAGCAGGCTAACATTAAGGTAGAATTGAGATTTATACTGTGAGATGAGCTAAATACATTGCTAGCCATTTGGAAAAAAGGTAGCCAAAAAATAAAGAGGTGATATTATAGAAATTGCAAGCATGGTATATTATGATGGCTGTTGAAAGGAAAATCCAGGGAGCAGGTGAAATTGTTCATAGTGTATATTATCAAGAAACAAATCTCATGCACTTTGAGTACAGCTATTACCAGTTGCACAAAATAGGTGATAAAGTGAAATATGAAGAACCATAGACCCATCAGCCTCCTGTCTAAAGCACCTAATGTCTCGCTTTCACCAAAGTAAATGGCACAATGTATTAATGGCGTTTAGTCAACCAAAAGAACCAGTGGACTGGTCAGGTTCTCCAGTCACATTTATGTGAGGAGTGAAATACCGTTTTCAAAAGTTTGAAAGAGATATATCTTTGCAATCCCTGGAAATAGCTTCTCTGCTAAGCTGTGCTGTGATTTATATGAATTGGTATCAGTCCGGCTTCACTGTGAAATTAAATACTACTAGTCCCAAGATACTTGGGTAACTTTTATTCTTAATTTTCTTTTGATAAGTATAGTGAGCACATTTAAAAGTGGAACAGTCATTCAATTTTTTCACAGAAAGTACAATTATAGATTTTTCTCTCCTTTAGTCCTTAGTGCTTTTTTTGCCTTTGCTTGTAACAAAAGCTGACTACTTTCTTTCTCCATCAAACATGCTGTATATCTGCCTTGCAGATGAATTGTGCCATGCATATTTACGCAAATGTGTACAAAATAGCAATCTGCGGTCCTGCTTTTCCCTCTGAGTATGCCAAGAACCTTATAAAAGGAGAACTTGTAGCAGATACATATTTAATAACAACTTATAGTAAGATGTATCATGTCTGGATGTGTGTGGGTTTGGGCTTTTTCTTGTGGTTATTTTGTTGTTGTTTGTTTATGGGGGGGATAGATTCAGTGAAGAAACAACTAACAACAACACCCTTCAAAACTAGTGAATTCGCTATAAGGATTAAAATCCTGTTTTGTTTTTTTTTAATAGTCTAATCATGTACAAATCTACCATTACATATTTCTCAGAGCAGGTAAAAATAACTGAAATTGTGTCTCTGTACCATATTACAGAGACCTAGTGCTGTGTTGTGAGATTTTTTTCAACAGCAGGATTTGAATTAGAAGCTGGAATACTTTGAAAGAGGGAAAGACGAAGTGAGAGTCAGAGAGAACTTCTGTGACTACATGTGGTGGGTTCACCCTGGCTGGAGGCCACG
>NW_010566433.1:0-2587 GCF_000687285.1 Phaethon lepturus
GCTGCCCGGGGCCGGCCGCTGCCGGGGGCGGGGCTGCGGGTGCAGGAGGCTGTTCCCCCCTTGCATGCAGCCCCTGATGGGGGACCTGTGTTCTGAGAAAGAAGCGAGGCCGGGTCTGGACGGGAAACGCTTTTCAGAGCTTCCTCTGGGAAGCATAAACCGTTCTTAGGCTCATCTGTACAAAACAGACTCTTCTGACCACAACTACTTCTCCCCCAGGTATTATATGCAAGGAGTGTGTCGGGAGGGAAATAAGTGTCTGTTCTCACATGATTTATCTACAAGCAAATCCTCCACCATCTGCAAGTATTACCAGAAGGGACAGTGTGCCTATGGAGCCCGGTGCAGGTAAAGATCCGACTCTGGAATACTGAGTTCAGAAGAACTGGGCATAATAATCATGTGCAGTTGGCTTTAAACCCCAGGGAATCAGAGTTAAGAGAAGATAAGACAAAGGGAATGAAATAATGGGTTAAATATGAGCTTTTTCTCCCAGTAACAAAACCAGCTTTTGGATGCAGTTTTACAGTTTTAATCTGTTTTAGCTCCAACAATTATTTTACTCTGTAGAAATTAAACTTTAGTTTTCACATATGTTTTTCATCTGGTTCTGGCTATAGTAAGACCCATTAAATGCTAAAAACAGCGTCAGGTGTGCAACTTCACAGGAAATAGCGTTTGGTGGTATGGTTTGCTCTCCATGTTTCTGAAGTGGCTGGAAGTGGGCAGTGTTTCGGCAGGGCTTCACTCGGTTCTTGTGATGTAGCTTGTAGCCACCTTTGCGCAGATTCTAATGCACAAATTCAAGGACTTTCAGTTCTGTCTTAAAGTGTTATTCTCGTGCTCCCTTGGGTTTGGTGGGAAAGCTGCACAGTGACACACCTTTTCCTGAAGTCTTCTGGTTAAAACTCCTTGACAAATGCTCCAGTGAACTAACTTAGTTAATGTTGTTAAGTTCCATCAGGGATGTGCTACAGGGCAAGCCCGTGGCTCCTTTGTGGCAAAATTCTGGTCACGGATGAGACATCTGTGTTTGTACCTTCCCCTGACACCAACAGGGGAGTTCACGGCATTGCTGTGGTTGCAGCGACTTAGTTATTATTTCCTTTCCTTTGCTTAGTTCGTGGTACCAAACTTGGATCAGGACACTGAGCACTGGCGATTCCTGTAGCTTCTATTAGCTGCTCACGCTGAATTAGTAACATATAATGTTGCTGACAGCCGCGTTATTCACAGGGACCACGTCATATGCTGACTGGACCGATGTGATGGCTGCAAAGAGTGTTGGTGTTTTACTCCAGCTGTTTTGCTGGAGTTCAGGGCACTTGATGTACGTAAGCCATTTGTGCTTATGGCACGTCTGTGGGCACGAAAGTACAGCACCAGAAACAGATACAGAGAATACTTTTGTTCCCATCAAAAAAATTCTAGTGTTCAGATGTGTCCATGGCTTTAATGGACCAGCCTCCTTACTGCACTGATTGCTTCTGCACTGCGGCTGGTAAAGAGCTTTACTGATGTTTCGAGTCCTTTCCTATCCTGTATGCAAATACTGCATCTTCTCCTGTGGTGTGGGAGCATAAAGCCTTAAGTGTAGCTGCTAGTAAGGGCAAACAAAGATCACAAAATGTCACTCCTTCCTGCACAGCGTTTTGATGTTGCTTCTCTGAGAAATGTCAGCAAACCTGTTTGTGTGAGGGGATGACGAAGATCTAATTTAATATGCACATGAATAATGTTCTTTCAGCTGTGACAGGTGTCTCTGGAGAAGAAAATAGAGGTGTGCTTTCAGAGGCCTCCGTTTTCTGAGACTGAGAAACCTTTTAGTCTGGCCTTGAGAGAGACTGAGCAGTTCAGCCAACTTGTCAAAACAATCCTTTAAAAAAAAAAAAGTAGCTATTCAGTTTTATTTTGTTTAGATATTCATCAGGGGACCTATGCCTTTGTAACGCTTGCGCTGTGTTTTTCCTTTCGCAGGTATGATCACACCAGACTTCCCGCGTCAGGGGCTGCAGCAGCCCCTGCGCCGCCTCCCCTCTCATCGACAGTGCTGCACAACCCTCGCCATCCTCCCGAGCACAGCGCGCCGATAATCAGGAGCAAACTGCACGAGACGGGCAAACGGGAGAAGAAAACGCTCGTGCTCAGGGACAGAAGTGAGTGGAAGTGGTGCTGTGCTCGTCCTCCTTGATGCTCCATAGAAGTTTGATCGTTTTCCTCCTTTTATTGCTTGAGGCCTCTTTCCTGGAAATGCTTGTGCCTGTCAGTACCTTTCAATGACTGTGTCTAGCTGACTGGTTTCTAGCCTTATGTTCCCTGAAGGATGTTTTTTGTTTTGGAGGATTTTTTGGGGGTGTGTTTTGGTTTGGTTTGGGGTTTTTGGTTAAAATCTCTCTGCCTCTCGGATCTTTTTGTGCATTTTATTCTCAACCTGAGGGCATCTGAAATGGTGAGAAACCTGGCTGCTTGTTCCAGGGTACCTGGCACGTGCTGTCTGGAGGATTGTGCCAGCCCTTGGAGCAGAAGCACAGAGACAGCCTGACAGCCGGGGCGCCGAGCGCCCCGCCACCTGCACCCTCCTCCCCCA